>NW_025764729.1:0-99899 GCF_019669845.1 Emericellopsis atlantica | reverse complement strand
CTGCGGCTTTGTGGGTGTTTAACCTCGCACCCCACCCTGGCAAAACGCGGGGTGCTTGACCTGACACTTTTGTGGGGCCTCCCCCTTGTTTTTTCCCGCCCCCCCCCCCCCCCCCCCCCCCCCGGCTGGCTCCGCGTGTTCCACGATGCGATGCTGACACACACTGCAGAACCACACCATGCTCCGCGTCAAGGACGCCGCCAAGTCCCTCAAGTTCTACCAGGACATCTGCGGCATGCAGCTCTTCCGCACGGTGGAGAACAAGGAGGCCGGCTTCAACCTGTACTTCCTCGGCTACCTGGGCAACAAGGGCCCCCACACGGAGCCGCCCAGCGACACCCAGACCGCCGAGCGCGAGGGTCTGCTGGAGCTGACCTGGAACTACGGCACCGAGAACGAGGCCGACTTCAAGTACCACAACGGCAACGACGAGCCGCAGGGCTTCGGACACATCTGTGAGTATCACCACGATGGGACGTTGTGGCACTCTCGCATACTGACACATTGGCAAGGCATCTCGGTCGACAACCTGGAGCAGGCGTGCCAGCGCTTTGAGGATCTGCAGTGCAACTGGAAGAAGAGGCTCACGGACGGACGCATGAAGAACGTTGCCTTTTTGCTGGACCCCGATGGTTACTGGGTTGAAATTGTGGCCCAGAAGTTCTGAGTCCGCGAGGTGTCAGGTCCCATTTCATCACGGAGACGGAGACACAATTCTTTTGAATATCATAAAAGTTTTGAAGAGAGCGGCCATTTATCGTGCCTCTGCTTGAGTTATGTAGAATGTCACCAGCCAAGAAGTGCTAGACGAGACGTGCATGACCCTAGCTAGGTCCCTGATTTATAATGGGTCTGGTGAATTACATTTGTCTTCCGAGGGCAACCGTTCTTTGCTTCTCATATTTCCATACGGACATTCTTCATACTCCGGCTGTCCTCAGAGAAAGCCACCATGGCTCCCAACAAGAGAATGACGACCGTCACTGCAGCTGACGTTTTTCCCGCGTTGTACATGTACCTGTTCCTCATCATCGAGGTAAGCACGAACTTCAGTCCCATCCTCTCACAGCGACATATTGATCATGCAGCCGGGCATTATTTGGATCGCACTGCCTCTGATCTTGGTCGACCCATCCCACCATTTCCACTCCTTGGCACCCGCAGGTCTCACATCCGGTCCGTACTTTACAACATCGCCCGCGTCGCCACCCGCCAGCTTCCTGCAGGCATGGCACACGCCCCAGACACGCGAGCTGCTGTATCTCTACGTCGCCGCCATGGCTTTTAGCGCCGTCGTCGAGCCCATGCTACTGTACCTGGCGCGATACAAGCTGCACGACGCGCGGGACACGGAGCTCGTCGTCACGGGCGTCCTGCTGAGCTTCCTGGCTTTTGACGTCTTTCACGCGGCCGCGAACTGGGCCGTCGTGGGCAGCGCGTCGCTGACGCGGGACATGTACGCTGCCATCAACTTCTGGATCCCCGTGGGGTTGGTCGTCATCAGGAGCATGTGGCTTCTGGGCGTGGGCCGGAGCGTCACGCACTGCAAGACGGATTAGCCGCACTGCTTCTCTGCGGAGGCTGCCATGAATGAATCAAGACGCCAACGTACAGTATCACGTATACTATCACCCCACACCAAGGATATGCCTGACGTGAACCCCGCGGGGAAGCTATGCAGCTAGTGCAGCGGAGCGTGGGGAGCAGACTACTTACATGTATATGGAGGGGACGAGGCCCTTCAATGGGGAGAACATGTACGGAGCATTTGGGAATGTCTCCTTTGAGAATTTTCCAACGTGGGGGGCTGTCCAGGTTAGATAATGGCATTATGTGCCTGTTTGACCAGGCGGGCTTGTGTCGCCTCGACCACCCACGTACCACCTACGCAGCATGCCATTCATGGCTTGACTGATTGTCGTGCCACTTTGCCCGAGCACGCAGACTCTCTTCCCTTTCACTTTTACAAACTAAAAGAGGTCAAGCATCAATCTGTAGATTGCCGTGCTCAGTATGTCGCGTCCAACAATTCTGGTGCCGGAGAAACTATCCCAAGAAGGCCTCGCCTTACTATCACCACACTTTGACATCACCGTCACAAGCCTCACCCCCGAGGAGCTCATCGCCCAGATCCCCTCCTACCATGCCCTCATCATCCGCTCAGAGACAAAAGTGACGGCCGATGTCTTGCGCGCAGCAAAGAACCTCAAGGTCGTCGCACGAGCCGGCGTTGGCGTCGACAACATTGACGTACCCGCCGCAACCTCGCGCGGTGTCATCGTAGTGAACTCACCCAGTGGCAACATTGCCGCCGCCGCCGAACATACCATTGCCCTGCTTCTCGCCACGGCACGCAACATTGGCCAAGCGGACGGCGGCTTGAAACTGGGCAAGTGGGAGAGGAGCAAGCTCGTCGGCATTGAGGTAGGCCGCAAGACTCTCGGCATCATCGGCTTGGGCAAGGTCGGTGTCCGCGTCGCCCGCATGGCCAAAGGGCTGGGTATGAAGGTTGTCGCGGTCGATCCGTTTGCGAGCCCGGACATGGCGAAGCAGGAAGGCGTCGCGCTGGCGGCGGACCTGGATGCGATGCTGCCTGTCGTGGATTTTTTAACGATACACACACCTCTCCTTGCGACGACGATGGATCTCATCGGAGAGAAGGAGCTGAGGAGAATGAAGCCCTCGGCACGGGTTCTCAACGTCGCGAGGGGTGGAGTATACAATGAGGAAGCTTTGCTGCATGCGCTGGATGAGTATTGGATCGGGGGCGCTGGGCTGGACGTGTTCACGTCCGAGCCGCCCAAGCAGGATTCAGCGGCTGCGAGGCTGACGAGCCATCCCAAAGTCGTGGCCACGCCTCATCTTGGCGCTTCTACCGTTGAGGCGCAGGAGAATGTCTCGCTGGACGTGTGCAACCAGGTCCTCGCCATCTTACAGGGCGGGCTACCGACGAGTGCCGTCAACGCGCCCATCATCCTCCCCGAGGAGTATGGCAAGCTGCAACCGGCCGTGCAGCTGGTCGAGAAGATGGGCAAGCTGTACACGCAGCACTTTGTCGGCTTGCGGGGTGGTATGCTGGGGGGCCGGAAATTTGAGCTCACCTACCACGGTGACCTGGCTGGCATGCCCAATACCAAACCCCTTTTCGCGGCGCTTGTCAAGGGACTCGTTGCGGATATTAGTGACTCGCACATTAACATTGTCAACGCGACCCTCGTCGCCAAGGAAAAGGGCCTTGTTATCAACGAGACGTTCAACAATGACACGAAAGACCTGCTATATGCCAACCTGGTCACGCTTGGAGCGTATGACTCGGGTCATTCGGGCGAGCAGATTATTGAGGGTTTCACATCGGACCAGAGAGGCTACATCTCCAAGCTCGACCGCTTCAGCGCCATTTTCTCGCCCGAGGGCACCCTCATTGTCCTGCACAACTACGACCAACCCGGTAAGATTGGAGGCGTGGGGACGGTGCTGGGCAGTCACGGGGTGAACATTCGGTTCATGCAGGTCGCCAGTCTGGATGCCACCATGGAGACGCAGAATGGAAAGGGGAACGAGGCGCTGATGATCCTCGGTGTGGATGGCCAAATGAGCGCCGAGGTTATTGAGGATCTGCGAAAGTCAGAAGGCGTGCTGAACGTGAGCCTGGTGGTGTTGTAGGTATTGTTGCACTTGCAGTTCCAGTGGGTTTACCAATATGTTTCCATTTCTTGTTGTTCGCTGTTCATTGCCTCCGCTACGCTGTGAATACATTGACCCGCCATCGCTGTAGAGCCTTTGTTCTTCCCTTATATCCCATCTACCATTTATCCTCAGGGTCAACATCTTCGATGGAATCCAAGACTATATCCTGCTCATCGTGCAGAAAGTCGCTGAACTTCCAGCCCGCCCCTGTCGGGTTCTCTTCACCGTCCGGCGCATTCGCGCGCTGCGCCTCTTCTCTCTCCCTCTGCCGTTCGCTCATCCACGCAATCGCCCTGTCGCGGATCACCAGTTCATGTTCACCGGAGATTTCGCCCGGCTGCGACAACAGCCACGCTTCCAAATCTGCCCTGACCTGGGCTGGCCATTCGTAAGGGCGTCCATATGCCAACAGCAACTGCCACATATCCACCCAGCTCCTGAGCTGACACACGGCACACGTTGTTTCGATGTATTCGGTGACCAATACCGGCATACATGGCACTGTGTCACTCAACAAGCGGAGGCGACAAAAGGTCCAGTACAGAGCGTCTATATCTGGGTCGAGGGATACCCAACCGCAAGCGCACCTCAGGATGAAGTCGTGGACGAAGCACATGCTGGGGGGCAGGGGCCCAAAGTCGTGTGACGGGGAGCATCTGTTGATGTGAAGAGTTGATAAGTGTGTTTAAGCGGATGATATGCGTGTGGATGTTGGATGAAGTCTACTGATGTTCGTTGCGTACTCGTCCAAGAAGGGTTCGGCTGGGCGATGGGTGGAACAGCTCCATGGACTGTCGGTGTTGTTATATGTAGTGCTTTTGGGATATAGAGGCCTTTTGGATTGTCGAGACTTTGTCGGCGGCATGTGAAGCCATGGATCGAGTGACTGGCTCTTGCTCACTTTTTGCCATCACCCAGAGGAGAAGGGGCAGTAAAGGACTCGGAAGGACCAATCATCACGGGCCATGGCTTCCTACACGATTTTGTTGGAGAGCAAAGTTAAAGATATTGCACGAGAAATCTAAGAAACACATGCGATCAAGTTTTAGGAGGTTCTCATTGCTCTTCTGGAGTTGTGTCCCATCCTGACTATCTGTACACCACTTGCTGCCCATATTGACGTTGATCTGTGCGGACCAAATTCGACGCAATTGCAGCAAGATTCTTACAGTGCAAGATGCATCCAATAAGAATCAATGTGACGGTTCGCAAGTAGACAGCTTCGGAATTCCATCGCTAAACTGCGTGAGTGACTCAATCAACAACAGGGGAAAAGCGGTCATTGGTGAATAGCCTACCCTACACATTCAACAGGCTCGTAACTAGCCATATACTGAGATATTGGGCCCCGTCTATTTCCAGAGATAGGAAAATACACAATTTTGTATATTTCATACCTCTTTGGGGAGCTCGACATGGGCGGGGACAAATTGCTGGGCATCAACCCCAATAGACGTTGTCTTTTTGACCTGGCTGCCTTAGTACGTGGCGCCGAGTGGTAATCAATGTCGACAGCAATTTGACAACCACAGATACCACAAATACCAGCAAAGGAAAACAACAGCCAAGGCGCAATATAGCATCACCACCATTTCTAGTGACTCAGCTGGTGGCCAGGACTCCCAGGAGGCTCTTGTTCTCCGCCTTACACACCAATTTAGAGTATTGCCTAAAGCGGTAATAGTCCACGACTGCACTAACACCGTCTCTCCACCACGATCGTGAATGTCTTGGCCATGATCGTACTATGCCGCTTGAACCCACCGTGAAAGACACCGGCAGACCCGAATCCTACTTCTCGAGTACTGCCTGCCCCTTTCCTGGCCAAGGACGTGCTGGCATATGTATGTTCGTGGGTGGGGTTCGCCGGGCCGACGCCCGATCCCCGATTCCTCCCTCGGGCCTCCGCGTTCGCAGCTGCGGAAAACTCCACACAGTTGCGGAAAACGCCACCCAGCTACGTCTGACCCTCCTCGACGTGACTCTTCTTTTTCTCTTTGACTACTTTACTTCATCGGCCACCCGCCTGGCAGTCCACTCGTCCGCGCGCAGTGCTGTCCAACACAATTCATCCCTCATCATGTCGACGACAGCTACCGTCACGCAGGAGGCGGCGCCGGCCAATGAATTGGCGCGGCCCGCCTCGACGCATAATAAGCACGATGGAATTCTCCGCCAGGAGGAGGCAACATCATCACCCGTCGGAGACATGCAAATCGACGATGGCTCGCCTCCCCACGCGCAGGGCGAGGTCGAGAGGTGGAACAAACCAATGGGCAACATTGGGCGCCTTGCGTTTGCATTTATATCGTTTATGATTGCTGGTATGAACGACGCAGCAACCGGAGTATGTTACTAGTGTCTCTCCTGTACATGATCCTTACTTACAGGATTATAGGCTCTGATTCCATATGTGTGTTTTGCCAACTGATAGTCATCCCAATCCTGGAGCTAACGGACACAGCTGGAAGAATATTACAATCTGACATACACAGTCGTATCACTCATCTTCCTGACACCGTTCGCCGGATACTCTGTGGCCGCATTTGCCAATGCGCGCATCCACATGACCCTCGGGCAGCGAGGCATCGCCATCATCGCGCCTCTATGTCATATTATCACCTACGTCGTCCTCGCCGTGCACCCTCCCTGGCCCGTCCTCGTCGTCATCAACATGATCAGCGGCTTCGGCAATGGCCTCACGGACGCCTGTTTCTGCGCTTGGGTTGGTGCAATGGACAAGGCCAACACGATCCAAGGGTTCCTCCACGCCACGTACTCTGTCGGCGCTCTTTTCGCGCCTCTGATCGCGACAAACATGGTCGTCACCGCCAATCTGCCCTGGTATACCTTTTACTATGTCATGGTTGGTATATCGGTGCTCGAGCTGGTTGGTCTCACTGTCACCTTTTGGCACAAGACGGGCGAGGTCTATCGGAAGCAGCACGAGCGGGCCAACAGCAGTCAGGGGGGCGCTGGGACGCGCATCGCGCTCAAGAACAAGGTGACCTGGCTATGTGCCGTCTTTTTCTTCTGCTACATGGGCGTGGAGGGTAAGTGCACAGTCTCAGCGCACGACTCTGATCGTAGTGGCTAACAGGATGTAACTTAGTGGGCCTTGGAGGCTGGGTCGTCACCTTTATGCTCCGCGTGCGAAAGGCATCCCGCTACGCATCTGGTATCTCCGGCACGGGTTTCTGGGCGGGCATGACGGTCGGCAGGGCCGGGCTGGGATTCGTCACGGAGAGGTTCGGCGAGAGACTGTGCGTGACCGTCTATCTCCTCCTCTCTGTCGCTCTGCAGCTCCTGTTCTGGCTCGTTCCCAACTTCATCGCCTCCGCCATCGCGGTGGCCTTTCTCGGCGTTTTCCTGGGTCCTCTCTTCCCAGGGGCCGTTATGGTCACGGCGAAGCTTCTGCCACCACATATTCACGTCAGCGCGATCGGATTCGCCATGGCTCTGGGGGGCACTGGCGGCACAGTGTTCCCCTTTGCGATCGGAGCCATCGCGTCTCACGCGGGCGTAAAGGTGCTGCAGCCGATTATCCTTGCCCTGATTCTTGTCGTGATGATGGTGTGGTTGAGTTTTCCTCGAATCAAGGAGGGGCAAGGGATGTTTGCGAGGATGAAAGCATGGATGGCGAGCCGGTCTTCGAGATAGATTCACGATACTTGGAGCGGCAATCTGAGCTTGCTGCTCGTGAAGCAGTGCCACGCTTGGGGGTGAGTACGGATTCCTTATCTCTATGAATAACTTTCGTCAACGACTCAAAGCTGTTGTTTCCGCTGGGATGTCAAGACCTCCAACATTGAACCTGGCGCTCTCTCCCATGCGTCAAGTTTTGGAGCCAACAAATCATCCCCACCTATCAACAGCCCTCACTCACCGTATCACCGCATCCGTTGACATTGATCAAGTGTTCCATTGGGGTGCAAACAACGGCACTCCTGTAAATTTGATTCTTGTTTCGGCATCCAGGTTGTGACAGGATGTTTGAGTTCTCATCGAGCTTGAGCCGGTCTCGTGCATGCCGAAGCCAAGGTCTATGTCTGACAGGCTGGTTATACAGACATAAGTACACTCACCGACAGAACTGAGTCGATATATGATTCCAGTTCGACTCGGACCAGCTTGGCTAAGTTTGACTTTCTGTTGGCGAGAAATGCCCCCAACACAGTGAGATCAGGGTTCGATGATTATGCACTACCCAAGATTCACCAGGAACGTATGAAATCAATGACAATCTGAGAACTCTTCTGGTCAGTGTCAGCCTTGGAAGACCAAGTCTCGAATCCGATTCAGTCCAGCTGCTCAAGGTTATATTCGGCTGCGCTTTCTACCACAAGCACTTGACCATATCCTCAGCTCCACTAAGCGTTTCCTCGACAATCTCAACACCAGCACTCTTGTCTTCACCAACTTATATCAACTTCAGCATCAACATACAGCACTCAATATGTCCTCGCACCGTATCTCAGTAAGGGCCCTCTGATCTTGCTGAACCCCAGGCAGAAAAAACAACGAGAAGCGTTGCCATCCAAAATCTAATGCTAACCTAGCTATCAGAAAGCGGCCCGAGACTTGATCAGACTTCTGGAATCTGGTCAAATGAACACCCTCACGGACCTCTGCCGCCTCGAGCGCACCGCCGTGGCCGTCGAAGAAGAGGTCGACTCAAAAGCTCTCCAAGAGCCCGTGACGGCCGCCTGGCGGTACTATGTCAATTCGAACCAGTTCCTCATCGAGCTGCGCCGTCTGACGCCCACGTTCCCCTTCAGCGGCGAGTTGGTCGCCGAGGCGTACAGGCGTGTCATGAACGATCCGGAGACCAGGACGCGTAGCTGGAACCAGGCGTGGCTTTTGCTGGTCAAGATGAAGGAAGATGGTCTCCTGATGGGCTATGCCTCGACGGAGGCGCACAAGCAGGAGATGTGGGGTGACATGATCCCTTCGCCCGAGCAACTTGCGAGCCTCGCCACTGATGTTGAGAGGGCGTGGTCCAGGGCGGTGGAAATCATGCTGAGGAACTGGCCAATCGCGCCCACGTACAGCTACAGTGCGCATTGGAGAGGACTGCCACCTTCTTGATTTGCCGGACGTTGATGGATGGTGCTAGTCATATGGGGGGAAGGGCAGCGCCGCTATCTTGCGACTTGGAACATTGCGCAGAGACTTTTTCGACACTGTCTCTTTTTGGCAGATCAAGGGCTTAGACCATTTCTTTAGAAAACAATAAATGTACTGGACCGGCTTGAAGTGGTCTCAGACTTTAATAACTGGGTAGAGGTTGCACGTGGGCAGGATCTTCTCCCCTGAAGTACTACGTAAAACCCAAAATGTCACTCTCCTCGGAGTGTGAAAGACATTTCAAGACCACAGACAACTTTTTTCCATGCAGATACAGCAAAACATGTTGTACAGTATAATAAGCACAGGCGCCAACAAGCTCGATAGAGCACCAAGACTAGCCAAAGGAAGCGCAGGCTTGGCACTATCTTACCCAGAAAGACCATGGTGTTTATGTGAAGCTCATGAGAGGCATCTACAGTTTTGTACAAGAGTTTTCATACCGTTACCATCTGGCTTAGCGGAAGTGCGACGGCCCAATATTGAGGGACTACCTACCTGACCATGCAGTCAGTTGCAACTCCAGCCCATGTTGACGTTACGACCACAATGCCATGGCCCAATAGTTCAGTCGAACGCTGATTTGTCATGTCTCTTGCGAGATACACAGGGTTCAATGAGTCGTATACCCCAGCCCCTGCCGCGACTGCGCACCGCAAAGCGGCGTGCATGGCCAACCCGACCGTCTTACGACAAGGGTATTTGTGGAAGCTCATCATCGCCAGGCACAGCTCCTTTCTTTGAGTAGCATAACTCAACTCAGCCATCAGCGTCGCATATGCTGGTGCCTGCTCTGGAGTCCGCTAGTCAGCTAACTCAGGAATCTAGATGCTGGTGAATCTCTGACCAGAAGGATGCCCCGTCAAGCTCTCTTGGCTTAGTGATGCTTTGATTCACATAGAAGTTGTCCTCAGTCACCCTGGCAGAAGTTGATCGCAGGGAAAACAGGTGGTGCTAACGCAGGCGCCTGGGACAAGCCAGAAGAGCGATGCTCCAAGCGCAACACCATACTGGCCCGTGCCATTTTGAGTTGCGCGGAGAGGGCGTGTTCGACTCCTGGCTTGCTGATGCTCTGTAGACCCCTGATAGCCTCGTCGCAGGTCTCAATACTCTCCGCCATCTTCCCATGGAGATAGTAGCACCGCGCCATCTCGGCGAGCGTCCCCAATCGATCCGGGTGGAAGTCGCCCCGACGAGCGGCCATGGACTTTTGCGTCTCGGAGACCTCCTGGAGGATGGCCTCAGCCTCGTCGTATCGCTGCTGCTGGATGAGGGTAAGTCCAAGGATGCAACGCCCCCAAGCGGTAGCAATATGGCTGACCCCGTACATGCTCTCCGCGACGAGGAGGCCTTCTCGCATCAGAGCTTCCGCTTTCCTTGGCTGTTGAATGGCGCACTTGGCAATGGCCATGTTGACCATGGCGAGCAGCGTCATGGGGTTTGTCTTGCCGTATCGAGACTGACGTCTTTGCAGAACTTCGGCCATGAGCTGCTCTGCTTGGACGGCGTAATCGACGCCGAGGAGTAAAGCGGTGCGACTCAAGCTCTCCTGCGCGTCCAGAGCACCAGCGTGGTCCGGGCCGTGGAGTGCCTTTAACCCTTCCATGGCCGTTCTGTGCAGTTGGTGAGCCTCCTCAATGTCTGCTCTCCGGTAGAACTTGATCACAGTCCGACCGAGTTGGTCCATGGCTGTCAAAGTATCTTGGTGTTTGTCACCAAGAGTTCTTTTCAAACCTTGCACCGCTTGTCTCTGCAGTTCGAGGGCGTCCGAGAGTTTGCCTTGTTGCCAGCGAGTGTGCCCCAACTTGCTCATGACTCTCAGCGTGTCTGGATGTCCTGGGCCCAAGTGCTTCTGGCACAGCGACAGCTGGCGGACTTGCAATATTGCAGCCTCCTCCGGCTTGCTGTTCATCCAGTATGCGTCTGAAAGAGCTAGGCTTACACGCCTCGTGCGACTATTGTGCTGACCAAGAATGCGGACGAGCGTGTCGACCACGAGGGTCAGTAGCCGCTCCGCCTCGTTGAAGCCACCAGAGCGCATATAGACAAGACTAAACTTGCCAAACATGACCAGTCTCTCCGCGTACAGGGTCTCGCCAAAATACAGTCGTGCTTTCCAGGTCAGGGCGCGTTTCGCTTCCATTTCCTCGGATATTGCTTCACGACAGGCCTGGACGTGTTTGACATGGGGAAGTAGACTCAAGTGATAGGTGTCGTCGTCCGCCTCTAGGCCGAGGGGAGGAAGCAAGATGGATGCGGACAGCACCATGCCGGCTGTGTCCGCCCACAGGGACTGCCGGCTCAACCGCTGTCGCATGCGAGCCCATTTATGAACGATCGGGTGCATGGTATAACTTTTGCTGATCTCATTGTAGTCGATGAGGGAACGCTGTGTGAGCTCCGAGAGAGCCTGTTTCACCCGCAAGACACCTTTCCTGGAGTTTCCATGCATTCGTCCCCAACGTATGGCGTCTGGAAAAGGGGTAGGACCTCGCGCTCTGAAAAGAAACATCAAAAGACTCCGCTGCTTGGACGATAGCCAGTCGAGATAACTCGTAGTCTGTCGTTGCGATTCCAACTCTGCTTGCTGATTGTCCTTCTCGGCTTGCGCAGTCTCCAGATCGGCGTTTGCAAGTGCCCGCTCCAACAGTTCTCTTGGAATGTTCTCTCGGTGCAGAAAGGCAAACACGTTGAGAAGTTGGGTCGCGTCGCGGCTGCGCTGCGTGTTCTCTGTCTCCAGCTTGAGGTAGAGCATCTCCCAGGTGCGAACGGCGCAGACTTCGAATTTGTGGTCGGGGTCGTCAGGGGCGTAGCTCGAGTATTGGACTTGTTGCCAGCTCAGATCGTAAAACTCGTCAAAGTTGTTCAGGTCGCAGAGATTGGTTCGGATGGCGGCTCCCGCAAGACAAATGGCGAGTGAGAGGTAGCCAAGGGTCTCCGTGATGGCATGAGCAATCTTTCGCCATGCTACGTCCCAGGGAGAGGGCCGCCTAGCAGCCCGCAGGAGAAGATTCGTGGCTTCTTCTGGGGATAGCAGTCGTGAGCTGAAGTTGTAAGGCTGTAGCTCAACGTTTTGGTTGTGTATTGAGTGACCAGGAACACGAGTTGTGATTAGAATATGGCCTCGGTTTCCCTTCGGAAAGTAGGTTTCCAAGGAGATACTGGGGTCATCTGCATTATCGATGATGAGGAGCCAACGTCGCTGCTCGGTGGACAGCCAGTGCAGAGCTGCATTCATCGACAATTCGTTGGCCGTGCTCTTGTCCAGGCCAGCAAGTCGACCTATCCGCCCAAAAGTCTGCTCGAGTTGTGCCTTTGAGCTGCCGTCGATGTAGAAGACGCCCCAGAAGCTGTCACGGTTCTCTTCGGCAAACTTGCAGCAGAACTGTGTCTTGCCAGAGCCCCCGATACCATGGACAACGAACCGTCGTTGTCTTTGCTTATGCAGCGGCCCGGGTGGTTGGATGAAAGCATCGCGTAGCTCATGTAGCAGATCTTCTCTCCCGACGTAGTAGCTACTCACGGCCTGGGGGATATCGAAGTATTGGTTGGCGACTCGCAGAGGCGTCTCTGCAGGCATCGAGTTGAACCAGATGTCGAGGTGCTCCAATGCAGCCAAAGCATCTCTGCTACCTGGGGAGGTCGGAGTCTGGGGACTGGCGGTCCCACCCAGTAGTCTCTGCGATTCCACTCTGCGCCTCAGAAAGTGGACATCGTTGGCAACGTTGGCTATCGATTCGAGATTGGTGATATGCGCAAGTCTCCCATCTTGTCTGGAGATGGAACAAGGGCGGATGGTCAGTAATGGATTTCGATGAGCCTTGTTGGGTTGGATGTTCTGGTGGTGTATCATGGTTACTTACACGGAGATAAGGGTGAGTAAAGTATTCAAGGTGCCATGCTGTATGCCCAAATCACGGCGGATTCTATTCAAGTCATCATCGACGGAGCGCTTCGCAAGGGCTGTCTTCAGCTTGGCTAGAGTGCCGCTTGGCGAGGTAGGAGAGCCGGTGTCGCCGCTACAGAGCTGCACGAGCAGCGCGTGCAGCTGTTCTACCAAACTGTGACATTCCTTAACGCATCCATCGACAAAAGACCACAGGAAGAGTTGCTTCTCGTTTGCCGTCCGTCTATCGCCCGTTGTGGGCGTACTGTGTGACCGCAAGGACACAGCCGTCGAAGTTGGAATGGCGCCTTGCACAGCCTGGCACAGTTTCCTGAGTGTTTCGATCTCGTCCGTGAGGGCTGCTAGCTGTGAGGATGTCGCGTTCACGTCCTGTTTCAGGCTTCGCACGTACGAGACCAGCCGGAAACAGACGTCGCTCAGACCGGCGACACCAGCCACGATGCTGAAGGGATCCGCCATCTGGTCGTCTGCGTCTCCCAGACTCGAGGACGAATGGTCAATAGGCGAGAAGATGGCTCATGTTTGGGGGGAATGGAAAGACAGAACCACCCTGTCGAGTCGCCACATCACTTTTGCTGCATGTCTTGTCCAGCCAGCTTGGGCCAGAGGGTAGACCAAACAAGGCAGAGGCGGACGGCATGATTGATGGTGGTCAGGCAAGTCATCATACGCACATGTGCACTTTCGGTTGCTGTGGTGTGTTTAGAATGAATGATCATCCGTATAGGTAACAGGACGTACATTGGGGGCACACATAGATTGCCAAGAGTCGGTTGGTGCCTCCCTCCCTGCCGGTGGCCAACTTCATTGGGTTGGTTGGTTGCTGTGCATAACTTATAACCGCCTGCCGTCACACATGAAGACAATCAGTGATTGGAGCAAGATACTGTGAAGCTCGGTGGTGTCTGCTTCTTGCATGCTATTCCGTCCGTCTGCTCGTTTCGAGCTCCGAACATGTCGTAGCCGTGCTACCTGAGATGTCTCTCATCTCTGGTAGATCGAACCCATCTGCTGCTGTGTGACTTGCCCTCCCCGACACTGTCTGTCGCACGAGTTCTGCGATTGTTCATTACCACGATTTCTCTCCTTCGGCGACTTCGTCGATGAAGCTGTATTCAGAAATGAAGGACTACGTTGAATTGTTGATCAAGGGCGCGCTGGTATTCGCTGAGTTTTCTCTGATCTGGCATCTCCTGCGACGGTATCAGACTTCCCAAGTATGCCCCCCTCTGCCATCAACCAAAGATGACCTCGTCGCGCCCATACTGATCGCAGTCATTTTCCCTATTTAGTTTGAGCGGAAGTTCGCCCTCGAAAAAGGCTGCGAGCCACTCCGTCCATGGAGCGCCAAGTGGCCCATGGGCCTTGATCTACTCGTAAAGGTATTCCAATACGCGCGAGAGGAGCGAGTCTTGCGCTTCTTCGTCGACGTAGTCGGCGACTCTGGCAACACGTTTGAGCAGCGCTTGCTTGGAGTGACGGGCATCGACACAATTGACCCGGAAAACATCGAGGCTATCCTCTCAACCGACTTTGCAAGTAAGTAGTGCCACACCACAGCCGCTCCAGATTGCTGAGACGACTCTTAGATTACACGCTTGGTCTGCGTCCTGCACACTTCAAGCCCCTTCTGGGGTCTGGCATATTTACCCAGGACGGGGACGCCTGGAAGCATTCCAGGCAGTTGTTGCGGCCGCAATTCGCCTCGAATCGGCGTCAGAACTTTGAGCAGATCCAACGCTGCGTGCAGGGCATCATCAATAACATCCCGGAGAATGGCGTGGTCGATCTGCAGCCGCTCTGTTTCAAGCTCACTTTTTCCACCACCATGTTCCTCCTCTTCGGGGACGCTGTCGAGGCAATGAACTGGGGCAAGGTGGTTGGCCAAAAGTCGAGATTCTCCGCGGCGTTCAACCTGGGCCAGGATTACCTGGCGAGTCGGGGCCGTCTTGGTGACCTATACTGGCTCATTAACGACAGAAAATTCCGCGAGGCGTGCCGGGTGTGTCATGAATTCGTTGATGGGGCAGTCGCAGATGCCCTCGAGGACTCCGACGACAAGCGAGTCGAGAAAGAGGAGAGCTACGTCTTTATCCAGGCACTTTTGCAGCAGACACGAGATCCCAAGGTCCTGCGGGATTAATGCTTGAACGTCCTGCTGGCTGGGCGAGATACCACCGGCTGCTGTCTGACGTGGTCCTTGTAAGTGAGCCCCGGTCACTTGTTGCCCCTTTCAAGTGCGGTGCGGTGATGCTGACTTAGAGAAGTCGACTACTCGCTCGCCATCCTCACGTTCTGAGCCGGCTTAGAGAGGAGGTTGCAGAGCACGCTGGAATTGGGCCGGAAGCGAAGCTGCCCACGCGCGACCAACTCAAGAAAATGACATATCTTGGCCTCGTCATCAAAGAAGGTACGTCCTTTAAATACAGCCATGTCTTGCCATTCTGCATCAAGACTATCTGGCTCCAATTCTCTCGAGTGTACGCTCGCTAACAACCTAGTTCTCCGTCTGTACCCTTCCGTGCCCGTCAACTCTCGATCGGCCATCAAGACAACGACCCTCCCAGTCGGTGGCGGCCCAGATGGCAGGGCACCTGTGCTTGTACCGGCCGGCACGGCCGTGGGATACTGCGTATACGTCATGCACAGGCGAAAGGATCTCTACGGCGAGGATGCAGACGAGTTCCGCCCCGAGAGGTGGGAGGGTGATAATCTAAAGGACATTGGATGGGGGTATCTACCGTTTAACGGAGGGCCTCGTGTTTGTCTTGGTCGTAAGTTCCCGTTCATTCTGCAAATGCCGTTGATAGAGGTCCAATGCTAATCATTGTTTTCCAGAGGAATTCGCTCTTCTCGAGGTCTCTTATACCCTCGCTCGGTTCGTACAGCTGTTTCCGGGGATGAAGGTGTCTGACAACGAGCCCGACGTGAGGATCGGCGAGGAGAGACAGACCTTGACGCTTGTTGTGGGCTGCGCTGAAGGGTGCAACGTGTCGCTCAGGGGTGACTAGAAAATGTCTCCGGCGTCTCTTGGGGACACTATCCGCCAGCAGAGCTTGAGCGATAGTGAGTCCTTGTGTGTCTATGTATCATGAGATTATACATCCTGTACCGTCGAATTGAGAAGAATTCCAGTTGTGAAAGTGAATATTCTAGGTTGGCTACTCATGAAAGAACGGTGTTAAGCCATGCCTCCCGTGGAGTAGATATAGGGGTGGAGGGTCTACTACAGTTGCGACTGGAATCACTCTTGGAGATCAGAAAGTAGCGAGAAACAACAGTGCTATGCAATTCAGAAGCTGATTCATCTTCAAGACATGGTTTTGCCACCTCAGGAAGCCACCGCTCCCTTTTTGAAGACACCCATGGCCTCAATGATCTTGGCCAGGGTATCGTCCTCCATGACTTCTCCGTGCTCGACGCCCACCACCTTCTCAGCGGCAGGCAGCATAATACTCTCCTCGACCTCGCGATATCGCCCTTTAGAGATGTGAATCATCTGCCCCTTTCGCGACTCATCAGCCATGAGGAATGCAGCGCTCTTGGCGACGACAATCGGTTCCTGTGGCTCGACCCCAATGCTCTGCATGACAGGGTAGGGCATAAAGCCAGTCTTGGTCCACGAGGGGGCAATCAGATTTACGCGGATGGGCAACTCGTGGAAGTTCAGCCGTTGATGAAGACCTCGTGCAAATCCCAGGTTTCCATGCTTGGCCGTGGCTGGTGCTGTTAGTTGCTGTTGTTGGTGTTCTTCGGAGCAGAACTCTCACCATAATCTGTCGCGCGGAAGCGTGATATGCCAGCGACTGATGACACGACGACGATGCTGCCGCCAGCGGGCGTCTGCTGTTCTTCCCGCATGTAGTACACCGCAATTGTGGCAGTGTAGATGACAGCCTTGAGGTTCACATCTATAGTGACAAAAGTAGGCTCGACGAGATCGCCGTTGGCATCAACTGTCTTTGAAAGGTAATCTGCGCGAGGCCCAACGCCCGCATTGGCAAACACATGGTCCACCCTGCCATGGATCTCTCGGGCCTTCTTGAAGAGGGCCAGTTGCTCAGACCACGAGGTGACATCTGTGCGTTGGAACGTTAATGACGGGTTGTGAATGGGGGTCACTGGCGGCTGCAGATCTCCAATGATGACCTTGGCCCCAAGATCTAGCAAGAGGTTCGTGGTAGCGAGACCAATGCCAGAAGATCCACCTGTGTGACTGTCAATTTGTATTTCCCCCCTGATCACTGTCCGAACTTACCTGTGATGATGACGACCTTGCCTGACAGCCTTGCGAACTCGCCGTCCTGTATGGTGATATCAGTCATGATGAATCAAATTGAGTGCCCAAACTGATTCTAAACTCGATTCTCCAACTTCAACTCATGTTTTAGTTATGCGGTCTCTACTTGTCTCAATTAAACTCATGAGCCGCATTGCGTGTGTAAACTGGTGGGAGCGACATCCTAGTCCGCCTCTCGGCCTATTTTCTAACAGGAGGCTGCGCTAGCACGCAACACCATCTCCGAGGCCGTAATGCCTCGGCGAATAAAATAAAATTTTGCCCATTCGTACTAGATTAGAGTTTACGATCTGCAAGATCGGACTCATCGGCAGCTTGAGGCCCGGTGCTCCACCTCTTGACCCTGAGCCAAGAAATTCCCCGAACAGCATATCCGAGACCATAATCCGAGGAACAGCGGCCTGGGAGAACATGCAGGATAAAAGACCAACAAAAATTCAATATAATCGACATGCTAAGAAAGCCTCGGCAACCAAAGCACCCGGGACCAACCCAGCCACACTCTCACGTCCTTGCACCCCCCTCGCCACTATGCCTCAACTTGTTGGCAAGGCGCTACTTGCTGGCCTGATTCCACTCGGAGCTCTGGCCCTCCACGGTTTCGCCGCTTCCAACGGACTAATCCAAAGGTTCGAGGACCTCAAGGCTGATCCACTCTTGTCTGACGGCGTCACTCTGTATTCGACCAATTACACATCGTCCGAGGGTTTCAATGGCCTGCTAAGAACCCTGCTCAACTTCTTCTGGCCCGTCGTCAACGGTCACGATGCGAGGCTCTCCCTGTACAGCTTCATGTTTGGTGGGCAGGGAGTGGCACTGATGATGCTGAACTTGCTCGAAGGCATGCGCCACGGGAACAGGGGTCTTATGGTGAGCTTGTGAGTGTCCGGTGACAGATCAGAAACTTGCCGATGCTACAACTAACGCGATCCTAGTATCACCATCTACGGCATGCTGTACATGGTGGTGGGCCTAGCTGTCATGGCGCCGTTGTATCTGCTGCTGCATCTGCTCACGTCTCCGACGGCGCACAAGCCAAACAAGACGAATGTAGCGATCAGTGGCACCTCGGCTCAGGGCGCCATCTTCGGGACCTTGGCAGGGTACATCATGCCCAATATTCTAATGTGTCTGCCTGTGGCTTCTGTCATCTCTGTCGAGTCCAAGGCCCTAGCTGTTGTGCTGTGGCAAGCAGTACCCTTGTGGTCGGCGTGTTGTGCCCTAGCTTGGTCCACACTAGCTCCCAAAACGGCGAGAAAGAATGGCAAAGAGCCAGATGGCACGGCTTATGTGCGTGCTGCTTATCAATTCGGCGTTGTCGTGGCAGGGATCAGTCATGTTTCTACATTGGCAGTATCATTCGCAGCATGGCTCAGTCCAGGCATCTTCAACCCAGCGGTAGCATCCACCCTGGCGCCACTTGGCCTACTCCTACCCCCAAACCCTCTAGACAGAGCCACTACTATCACTTCCTTCTTGCAAGGGGCGACATGGTTCCTTCAGTGGGATTACACCATGATGTCCGCAGCCTACATGGTCTGGTCCTTGACACTGCGATATGCATCAACGTCCGCACGGAGAAGGGCCGATTCCCTGGCACTGCCCAAGTTGTTAGTGTCAGTTTTTCTCAGGGCCACACTTCTTGGGCCTATAGGCGCAACGCTGAGTCTTGTGTGGGAAAGAGACGAAGAGGCTTGGAAGACGAGTGAGCCAGGTACTGGGCAGCAGAAGACTAGGAAAAGCAGATAGACAAAGACTACTGGGTGTTTCCGGGGCAAATTCCATTGGCCAATGTGCTTACTCATTTACACCGCCGATAGCCGGTCATATTTATCCTGATACGTAGGCCAAAAATCGAAGTCTGCCCATACATATACCGGAAAGTGAAGCCCCGACCGCCGATGGTGCACATGTTATAACCGGCCAGTCGCATTGCCCTCCTTTTAGGACAAACACTCATACATAGAAAGCTCCCAGAGCCCGGGAAATCCACCTGACGTCAAAAGCGATCCGCATACGGACGTCGAGGAAGGCTCGTCGGCCGATGTGCTCTCCACTCGTCAGACCTCGACAAGTGTTCACAGGCTTTATTGTTCTTAAATAATAACGCTTCTGCCGAAGGTCGGATTGACTTTCCATTGAATGTCGCTTGCTCGTTAGGCGCCTCACACGGTTCAAGTCAACTTGAATACCACAACACCTCTCCACGAGACCATGACAGCCTCGCCAATCGCGCTACCTGCGACTGTAGATGCCAGGACGGCAATCTACTCAGTCTTTGGCTTTATCATCGTGTACCAAATTCTCTCACGGCTATACAATGGCATTCGCGACTATCAACTCTCCACCTCGAATGGTTGCCAGCCACCACCCACCTACCCGCACAAGGATGGAGTGCTCGGTCTGCATCACCTCCTCACGCTCATAAAAGCCAAGAAAATCAACCGGGTCCCCACAGCCTTCTGCGAGATGTTTGATGACACGGGAAGCAACGTCAACACGATTGGCCACTACGTCCTCGGCAAGAAATCATACTGGACTCGAGATGCGGACAACATCAAAGCCATCCTCCACAGCAGCTTCCAAGACTGGGGCCTGCCGCCCGCTCGCAAGGCCACCTTTGACGCCTGTCTTGGTGGTGGTATCTTTGGCGTGGATGGTGCTGAGTGGGAACACTCCCGCGCCATGCTCAAGCCGAGCTTTAACAAGACGCAGATGAGCGATACGGCCACCCTCGAGAAGCACGCGCAAAAGTTGATTACACGTATCCCCGATGGCGAAGAGGTTGACCTGGCCAACTTGTTCCCTCTTCTGACGATGGACGTCGGCACGGAGATGCTGTTTGGTGAGAGTGTCGACAGTTTGTCCATCTCTGAACTGAAGCAGGCGACAGAATTCACCCACTGCTTCGACTACATTGTACACACAATTTCCAAGCATATGAGTCTTCCTTTTCTCACGCGCCTGCCGGACCCCAAGCTCAAGCTCTGCGTCGACTTTGTGAACAGGTTTGCGGAGGGTGTCGTCGACCAGACCATGTCGAGTGAGGAGAAGACCTCAGCCGGCGGCAAGAAGAAGTATATCTTCCCGACCGAGCTGGCCAAGATGGGCTTGTCGCAGAAGCAGATCCAAATCGAGGTGATCAACATTATGTTCGCCGGGCGTGACACTACTGCCGCACTGTTGAGTCTTATATGGTGGTATCTAGCCAAGCGGCCTGACATTGTGTCCAAGATACGGAATGAGCTTGAGCCCCTCGGCTCTCGTGCTCCCACGACTGAGGAGGTGAAGAAGTTGCATTATCTGAAGAACGTGGTCAACGAAGGTATGCGACTCGTGCTCCGAGGATATGATTTCCAACTGACCAACTAGTGTTACGCCTGCATCCCATTAACCCTCTCAACTCCCGGACAGCCATCCGTGACACAACGCTGCCTCGAGGTGGCGGTCCTGATGGCCAATCACCCGTTTTCATCCGCAAGGGACAGCAGGTCATGTTCACCTCATCCGGCTTACAGCGCAGGCCGGATCTGTATGGAAATGACGTGATGGAGCTAAAGCCTGAGCGATGGAACACCCTGAAGCCTACAGCGTGAGCAGGTCCCACCCTTACTTATTTCGAAACTTGCACACTGATACTGTACAAGATTTGAGTACATCCCCTTTGGAGGCGGTCCGCGCATCTGCCCCGGTCAACATCTCGCACTCCTGGAGGCTTCGTATTTCACTGTGCGTCTTCTACAGGAGTTCCAGTCTGTGGAGCCGCTCAACGAGGGACCTTTCCAGGAGGCGTTTGCCATCCTGGTAACCAGTGGCGATGGTGTCCGCGTGCGGTTTAGCAGGACTAAGTGAAGTATACTTACTGAATAGCAAAACTAATGAGGCGTGGGAGGACAAGAGACATAATATTATCAACAATCTTGTGCACACCCATCATCGAATAGAGCTTTGCTTCAAAAGGCAACTGCCGGGGCCGGAGCCGGGATAGTGGATCCCCGGAGCTCAGGACCCGCAGTCCTGGCTCCGGGTTCGGCTCGGTGCCGGTGAAAACCTTCCTTGTCCATATCATTGTGGGAGGATTTTTTTTTCCTTTTAATTGGCACAGCGCCGACCACATATTCTTCGATTCTTCTGCAAAGGAAAGTGCGGAGCGTAGCTCAGTCTGCATGGCTCATCTTGTGTGACCGTGGGTGATCGTGTGTAACCGTGTCCCGGATGAGTCACCGTGGCTGTGCTGTTATTGTTGTTGGCAGCAGCAGTAAATAATTCACGGCGAATCTCAACCCCAAAACATAGTCCTTCGAGCTTTTTCCACAACCGTCGACCGCTGATTTATCTCTTCAAGTTTCTCAAAATCGACACTTCGCCCAGACAGTGTAAGACATGGCCAAACTTATTCATATAGACGGCCGCACAGGCGAAGGCGGCGGTCAGCTCGTTCGGCTGGCAATTGGTCTCTCAGCAGTGACTACTCGACCTGTCAAAATCGCCAACATCAGGGGCAATAGACCTAGCAAGGGCAGCTCAGGGGGAGGTCAAACACTCCCGTGTCACGAACTAGTCAGACTCCGCTAACCAGTTAGGCCTGAAGAATCAGCACGTCACGTCGATACGATGGCTGGCTGACGTAACAGAGGCAGACGTGGAGGGTCTCAGAGTCGGATCCACGACGCTGACATTCATCCCACGCCGAAAGCCATCCCAGCTTGTGCAGAGAAACTTCAAGATCACAGCCGAGTCGGGCGCCGCCAGCACACTACTCATCCTCCAAGCCATCCTGCCCTTCTGCGTCTTTGCTGGCAACGAGAGCAACGAGCCAGTCGTGCTTGATATCGTGGGTGGTACGAATGTTTCCTTCTCGCTGAGTTATGAGTATCTCGATCAAGTTCTCTTGCCAACGCTTGAGGATCGATTTGGTATTGTTGTCGAACGACAGTTGAAGAGTCGCGCTTGGAGTCTGGGGTCGTCCGGCAAAGGCGAGATTACCATAAAAGTCCACCCATTACAGCCCAAGCAAGCGCTGCAATTCCGAACGCGGGACTTTGTCTATCCCACGTCGTGGCAGCTGAAGTCTGTCAATGTGACCATCATCACGCCGAGTTTGTCTCACAGTACACTCCAGGTAGAGATTGTGGCCAGATTGGAGCAGCTTTTTCCGACGGTGGATATTACGTTCAAAGCCACGGAAGACTCTGGTAATGTGGCGAGATGGTACATTCTGCTAGTGGCAACGTCCACCGACGGGCTTCGCTGGGGCCACGATATCCTGGTGTCCATGCCGAAGAAGACCAAGTCACCAGACAAGTTCGCCGCGCAAGTAGCGCAGCAGGTCTGCAAGGGGCTGGATAAGGAGATACAAGTAAGGGGACAGGTTGACGAGCACCTTCAAGACCAAATAGTCTGCTTTCAGGGGCTATGCAGTGGGCTTTCATCTATGCCGAGGGGCAGCTTGCCCACGGAAACGCCCTCTGTATCTGTGGATGAGCAAGGATTCTTGAGCGCAAATATTGAGAATATGCGTCGAGAGAAGGGACTTCAGCCATTTGGCCATGGGTCGCTGCACACGCAGACTGCGCATTGGATTGTCAAGGAGCTGCTGCCCGAGGTCCAATTCTTCGCCAAGGGGGACGTTGTCCAGGGTATAGGCTGGGTATAGGCAAGCAAATTAGAGTTTCGAACTAGGAGAATAGACATACATAGCGTTTTCTTATCATAGCTTTCTCCGATGCAGAGGATCGCCTCAGCCCTGTATCTCCGCGTGTCCGCATCCACCTTCGCGACAGACAATTGCTCATAACCCTACTCACAACATTACTTGTAAAGTCTCTATTGTTCTAAATGATCCTATAAACCGTCGGAAGTTTATTGGTTTCTATACGTTTGACGTCACCTTAAATAAATTCGGACGTCATCTTGAGCAGTAGTGATCAATACTAGGTGCCAACCGCCGGAGGTTCGTCCCCGGGCCGTGATCATGGTGACACAAAACCGCATTTGACGTTTGCTTGCTCACCTTGGGTTTATATAGAACGCCTTTTCCATTAATTCCGCTTCTCTCGCCCACAATACACAACGGCACACAAGTTACCACCCTGTAGTAGCCAACATGTCCCGAAACGTCTGCGTAACCGCCATTGACGGCCAGACCGGCTTCCTCATCGCGGAGCTCCTCCTCAGCAACCCAGACTTCTCATCAAAGGTCGATTCTGTCGTCGGTCTCTCCTTGCACCCAGAGTCCCCTCATGCTCACGAGCTCACCAGTCTCGGCGCCAAAGTGGTGCCTCACCAGCCAGGCCGCGTTAAGACAATGGCCAAGAAGCTGAAGGACTCGGGCTGTGACACGCTCTGCCTCGTCCCGCCCGCTCATCAAGACAAATTTGACATTTCCGTGGAGCTGGCTGAGGCGGCCAGGCAGGCGGGTGTCCCGAATGTGCTGCTCATCAGCTCGGCTGGCTGCGACTATGCGGATCCCAACAGGCAGCCCCGTTTGCGAGAGTTTATCGACATTGAAAGCGTGGTGCTCGAGTCCAAGGGTTTGGCCGACACACCAACGGGAACCTCGCCTTGCGTCATTCGGTACGTCGATCTTCCGTGGTCAAGCGCAAGCAAACATGTATTGACAGATGCAGTGCCGGCTTCTATGCTGAGAATCTGCTGTTGTACTCCCCTCAGGCCAAGGAAGAGGGTACACTCCCGCTGCCGATTGGCAAGCAGCACAAGTTTGCGCCTGTGGCCTTAGGAGTAAGCAAGACCTGGCCTCCTAGTCTACTTGTCACCACTAGCTGACAACCTGTGCAGGACGTTGCTCTCCTCGCGGCCCACGTGCTTACTGGAAAGGGGGCGCATGGTTTTGACGACCGCCACCGCGGACAGATGATGATCTGCACAGGTTCGACACAACTCTTCCCTTGCTCCCATTGTTGACAGTTCCGCTGATGAAGATGGCTAGGTCCAAAATTGTGCGCAGGCGAAGAACTCGCCACGGCAGCCGGCAGCTCCCTGGGCGTGGAAATGAAGTTTGAGAGCATCTCGGCGTAGGTAACATCCACCTTGTGCGAGACAAACAGCACACTTACATCCTACCAGTCGCGAGGCCAAGCGCGTGCTCAAGGCGCAGTCGGACATTGACCAGAGTGAGCAGCAGTACTTGCTCGAGTACTACAGCCTTGTGCAGGAGGGCAATACAAACTACATTGCCACGACGGCCTTTCACGATGTCACTGGTCGGCATCCGACGGAGCCAGATGGGTTCTTCAAGATGTACGAGAACGACATGCGGCCCAAGAAGGTGGCCAAGCGTAAGCATCACTAGATGCGCTGGCCAGGGGGAGAGGTCAGAGTTGTCCTCGAATGTTGCCCATGAGATAACGTAGCAAATGGACTGGAGTTTTCATCTGTAGTGCTTGGCAGTGACTGTGACGAGAGATTGTCAGACTGCATGCCGCCTAGAACAATGGCATTCACTTGGATAAAGGAGACTTTGCCTCTGTCTCAATCAGTAGCCAGAGCTGACTAGGCGACACTGACTTGTCCAAGGGATATCGGACAGTGTGGTCATGGCTGATCTGAAGCACAGTTGACTGATAGTTGAGCCTGAATCGAGATGGCCAAATGCCTACATCTGAACGGCCTTTGGTAAGATTGGTCATTACAACTTTGAGATCGGCATCTTTGATCAAAAAATAGCTTTGTCGTCTGTCATGCAAAAGGGTGAGTGAGGTGAGGTGAGAGACGAAAGGCGAAGCGAGAAAAGGAGCCAATTAGCGGGTGTGGAAAAGGGTTGATCCGGCAGGCCGCGACCGCGACGGTCCATCCTGTCCGTTGCTCGGCCAATTCAGTGACGGTCGGGCTTCAGAATTTCCAGGAGCTGCTGGACCGCATCAGCATCACAGGGACCAGCCATTCCCTCGTGCGCAAAAAGCGACACTCTTCCCTTCACATTGCTCGCGCCCAGCGCTCTGAATCGGATTCCATCGCCATGGCGCCTCTCATCCTGCACAACGTCCCCGACGACGAACTGTACATTGGCGAAGATGGCATCAAGCGTCCATATGCGATGATCTTCAACCAGTATGTTTGCTCAAGATCCGCGCTTCATGTCGCCTGCATCGCAAGCTAACACGCACAGCAGCACGCGTGCTCGACGCGCCGTCGCGGAAAAGGGCTCCTTTGGCAAGTCGACTCGCCGCTCGCGATCTCGGACAGGCACCCCCGGCGCTCGTGGCGTCCCTCAGAACCCAACAGCAGCCGCAGCGGATAAGCTCTTTGGCGAGTGGGTGATGAACAAGCAGTCCCGCGCCAACGAAGAGCAGTCCAGCAACCAGACACAACAAGATGACCCGGCCTCGTCGCAGCAACAGCAGCTGCAGCAGGCCTCCGTGACCGAGAAGCGAAACCAGCCGACAGAAGTGATCCTGCGCGGGTACAGGGCGACAGTGCAACAATATGCCTCCATCGCACACTACGAGTCCCTAGCCGGGCCGATCCTAGAGGACTACCCCCGCGAACCACCCTCAAACCAACGGCGGTACAAATCCCAGCTGCGCGATGCGGCGTACACCCGACGACGCGCCCTGACGCACGAGGAGCACGCCAAGGTCAGCAAGGCCGCCAGCGGGGAGCACTGGGTCAAGATCACGTTTGAAAGCGCCGAGGCGGCGGAGACGGCCTTTTACGCCAGTCCGCAGCGCGTCTTGGGCCACCTGGTCTACGCCGAGCCGTACCGCCAGGCGCCCCCCGCTAGGGACGAGGCGTGCCCTGATCTCGATGCGACAATGGAGGAGCAGCACTTTGGGAGGTCAAAGAGCGTCCCCGCTGCCATCGGCTCCATGGGCCGGCCCAGCGGACCGACGTCCTGGAACAGTCGTCTCTTGGAGGTGCAGAGGGAAGCGTCAGGCTCACAGATCTCCAGCCAAACGGTAGATACTGGCACCGTCTCTAGTGGAACGGTGGATCAGCCGGTTGCTGCTCCTGGCTTCGCTGTCGCGACGACGGCAACGAGTGTCGAACCCCTCGAGATGGAAGACGAGATTTTCTGCCGAAAGATCCCCACGGCGCGCAAGGCTAAGATCCTGCCCGCCGACCAGGCCCTACGCCCGCAGCAGTCCTTTGTCCAGCGATTCGTCGCTGCGATCCCCCTTCTTAGTTGGTTCGGAGGCAGCATCATCGGCAGCGAGGTCCCGCGCACGGAGACGGGCGAGTTTGACTGGAACAGGGCCAGTCTTTACTGGAAGGTGGTGTGGTGGCTGGACGTCACGTTTGGTCTTTTCAAGGGCGATGTCAGCAGCATCGACAAGGACGACTAATGGCACTACGATCGGAACGGGAGCATTGCGTTGGCGTTTTGGTTGTCGCCCTACGACGGGTATGGTATAGATCTTTGGTGTGGTCTTGGGACCCTGCATATGTATATGAATATCGGTACACGAATTATGCCACCACCTGGCACGGTTGTTGTACCGGGGAAATGAAACGCTAGTATGCAAACTGATCAAGACACTGTATTTGAGCATCCTTCTCATCGGGATGAGTCTGGTGAACTCTCGTCCGTGATGAAGTCTGGTGATCTTCGCCCTCTTGGTGGTTCTGGCGTGTCGCTCGCATCCGTCTCTTTGCGTTCACCATCCTCAGCTTGATGATCGTCATGCCTCCTGCTCTGCTCCTCCTCGCCCTCGTCTTCTTCAGGGATCTCACCGTCTACATGCACTAGCCTCTTGGTGTCTTCCTTGCTCGGGCTCCCAGCCATGATCGACTCAAATGTCACATCGGTAGGGATCCGTCGAATCGGCTGCGGCGAGAATGGGCGGGCACCCCTTGGCTTGCTGAACTCGGCGGACATGACACTATCGGCATCGCCAGCTGCCGCATGCGACTCCGCCACCGCGCTCAGGCCCTGGTAGCGATCCGTCGAGTCCATGCCCAAACTGTCGTTCCTCGCGTGTCCCACGCCCCGGGAATTCTCCGACGACGTGTCCGCCAGGATACTCTTGGGCGGCAAGATGGAGAACAACTTGGACGATTCAGCGCCCGAAATGGCCCCCGTGACGTGCGCACTGTGCACATCTTCCTGCGCAAAGAGATCCTGGCCCTTCTCGAGGATGTCGTCTAGGCCACCACCACTCCAGCCCTTTCGCGCCAGGCTCTCAAAGATGTCCACCTCGGCTCGCACGAGACTGCAGCTGGCGTCCACTATCCTCCCGCTCGTGTCCTGGCTCTCTCTGAGCAGTGTCCGCGCGTGATCGGCGTGCAATGTCGTGAGCCCGTCGAGCTTATTCGTCAACTCCACCAGATGCGACCTGAACCGCGCAACGTCCCGTCTTTTCTGCTTGTGCAGCTTCAACCCTTCCTTCTCGAGGCGCTTAATCTCCTTGCTCTGTGTCTTCATCCTCTGCTGGTACGTCTCCTTCTCGTCGTCCACCACCCTCTGCCATCGGTCCAGGTCGTCCAGCAAGGGTACCTCAAAGGAGCGATACACGGTCTCGGACAGGATCTGCTGGTGATTCGCGATGAGGTGCTGCACGCCCGAGGCAGACATGAGCGTGTCGGCTGTGCAGGCCCCCTTGGTCGTAAAGCTCGCAGACATGCTCGCCATCCCAGAGGGCCCCACGGGCTCGGCCCTAGCCTCCTTCAACCGCGCGCATGCTTCGAGCGTAGATCCAAATGTGGACGCGGCGGTGGATAATGTGGCGAGCGCGAGGCGGTACGCTTTCGCGGACGCGACAAGCTCAGCGTAGGCATCCTGCGAGCGCTCGAGGTCTGCCGTGGTGAGCACCGGGTACGAAGGGCGAGGGGGTGGCGGCAGCGGTAGGTTGAAGGATGACAGCGGATTCGCAGTGGAGGCGACTGAATAGACTGGCGAGCCTGGTACGGGAGGCAACTGGGACGGTGTCGGCGAGGCAGGTCGAGACTGCGCGGGTGTAGCCATGTTTATTTGGATGAGGTCGCGAGGAGGGCTAGGACGGGTGAAGCATGCTCTTTTGTCGCGTCATGAGCCAGGTCAAAGCGACAAGTTACGAGGAGGCAGTGACTTGAAAGAAAACACTATCAGCAAAGAATGTTCATGTGAACAAAACCCTCCAAGGTCCAGAGGGAGAAGTGGTTGCCAGGTGATCGTTATCGCACCCCGCTGGGGTACTAGGGCGGGTCACAGCCACGGTCGACAAGGATGACTGACAGCGCTCTTGGTCTCGAATGTCTAGTTAATAGATACCTTGCAGTTGAAGCATAGAATTTACAAGTAACCAAGGTGCAATTGTCTCGCCTGCAATCTTCAAAGAACAGGACATTGTTTAGGCTACTTGTCCGAGGCTAGCATCGCAGCCAGATGGTAGCTTCAGGGTAGGCTTCATTTTGGTTACCCGTGAGCATGTCCAGATGACCCTGCCACGCGTCCTGAATGTATGTCAGAGCTTAGGCAGATTATGAATCAGAGCAAAAGCGCAATTGTAGCCTTGTCTCGGTAAACCAAGGTAGAAGGCACCTAATAGCCATAAATTTTCGACGTTCCGGTTGCATATCACAAGACCGTATCAAGAGCGCCGACTTCTAGGCGCGAATGTGGTGAACTCGCAACCTCCACGTACTCAAGTCGAATTGCTATTCATTCAGCACGCTCTGGGTAGCCTTGCCTAAAATACGTATATCCAGCTGTACAACCTCCACATCCTTTGGGGAACACCCAGCCGCTGTGCTCCCCATTCCTCGGCGCACATCGCCAAGAGCAAGCGCTATGCAGAAACGGCACGACCAGCTCATCCTCGACCTCGCTCAGCGGATCAAGCTGATACACACCTTCCCTCGTCTTGTGCCTGGTCAGGGTGTTGATCTCACGCCACTCAATCCACCGAATCGGCGCCACAACCATCAACGTCCCGCACCGTGAGCAGGGCAGGCCACCCCGGTCCTTCTCTTCTGCGGCCTTGTCGAAGACTTGCCGTAGGTTGGCAAAGTCCTCTGGCAGCAGGTGCTTGAACTCCCCGAGCCGCACACTTCGATAGCAATTCCTCATGACCGCCTCCACCAGACTGGGCACAGCCGACTGACCTGCTCTGCCTACTTCGACTTGCTGTTGTTGCTGTGACAATATGTCCACATCATTGGGATCCACGCCCTGTGCGTATAATTGCTTCCTGTAGATTTGATCCACATCAAGCAGCTCAAACTTCTCGTGCGAAGACGTTGAGGGTAGCTTGAACCTGGATAGCACCCTGCCTGTGGCATCAGATACTTGGAGGGGGGATCTCCCAAGGCGCCTGGTCAGCATCCTCGGCGGCGGTGCCTCTGGCGTGCTCGCTGGCCAGGTGCCAGCTTTCCGTAGACGTTCATACTCCAGCTCAGAGGCATCCGGCTCCGGTGTTGTGCGCTCATCGTCTTCGAGGATCTCGAAAATGTCGTCCCCATGGGCCGGCAAGAGGAAATAATTCGGATGTAGAATCAATGTCTGTAATGAGCAGTTTGAGTCAAGTAATCGTAACAGCTCCACAGGGAGGTGACGAAGTCGGTTCTGTGACAGGTTCAGCTCTTGCAGGTTGCAGAGCTTGCTGAATGCCGGTGGGAGACTCTCGAGTTTGTTGCCGCGCAGACTCATGGTGGTTAGGTTGGTGACATCGAACAAGGCCCCTGGTAGCATCCGCAGCCTGTTCATGGCCAGGTACAGGTTGAGCTTTGGCGGGCTCTGCTCAAACGCCACATCCCGAGACACGACGTCGGGGATCTTCTCAAAGTGAGACAATGGAGCCACGGTCTCGCCGGACAGCTCCTCCAAACCCATGTTCCAAAAGTCGACAGTCTCATTGCCGGTGTCGACGCATTCCCGAATCTTGCGCTGCAGCGCGCGCTCGGGTTCTGTCATCGTCCGCACAGCCGCCTCCAGCTGCGGCAGCTTCAGACGCGTTGGCATACTACACTCCAACTCGAGAGTGGTATCATCATCCTCTGTGCAGTCGCTCGCTAGGAAGACTCCACTGTCATACTGGCGCTGGAGAGTGCGCTTGCCTTTGAACTGCGCAGGCGCACCGGCGCATTCAGCCTCAGGCTCATGCTCATGCTCAGGTTGGTGGTGCTGTTGGTGGCTGTACCACGAGCCCAGATACCGTCTCTTTTGCCGCCCCTCTACATAATTGTCAAGCGCCGGGTCATCATCGCTGGAGAAGATGGCCGGATCACTCGAGTTGAAGACCGAGGCGCCACTGGCTGTGCTGGGCCGGCGCGTCGCGCGTCGTTTCCTGGGGTTGTTGGAGAAGCTTTCCGTCTGCGCGTTCCAACTGACGGCAGGTAACGGAAGACGCGGTAATGAGGGCTCTTCCGCCATGGTGAGGTTGAAAGAGGGGGAGGGATACTATCGCAAGCAGGAGCAGCAAGTTGTTAGCACTGTCAATGCGCTCGACGCGCCTGGGCGGACAACAGGCTGCGGGCGTGAGGTGGAGGACTTTATCGCGCCGGGCCACGCGACTGGACCCTGGATGTGTCTGTTAGGCTAGTACGGATACCGAAGCCACCAAAGTTTGACGGCGGAGTCTCAAGCTCAAGACCTGCGCATTGTGAGGTCTTTTACGAAAATATGTGTGGAAAAATAGGATACGAAGCCAGACTCCAATTAAAATAATTTATGATGTCCCTGAATCACACTTCTGAGGCCAAACAATCGACTTAGTCGAGATCTTCATGTTCGTCCGCCAGCGCTTGGAAAGTGTCGCGCTAACAGCGACAGGGGCTGAAGTAAATAACCACTGCAGGGTCCAGGCCCACGTCATGCTTCACAGACCGACTGGCCCCAAATGTTCCATTCAGCATCAGCAGGTTGAGAATTGGCTGTGCACTTGGTGCGCACATGCCCCCTTCGTACTACGTGGACATGACCAACTGCGACGCCATTTCACAGACAAGCGGCATTTGCCTTGCGGCGATCATGTATTATCCCAGGATGCTCAGTCCCAGTCGCTATCGTCGTCGTCCTGCCTGGACCTACCGGCAGTCCCTGTTTTGATACTCTTGCCCGCTAACCTGTCTTCCTCTGCGTCTTCTGCCGCGCGCCGCCTTTTGACCACCCTCATATCGGAGTCGGGCACTGCGCCGACTTCCACGAGAATGTCATCGATCTTTTGCATGTTCGTCTTGACGCCCCCGATGGTCGCCAGTGTGACGACCTGCTTCACAATGTCCCCGTTCTTATATACCAAGATAGTCGGGCAGTTGCGGTCGGGGTATCCTTCGATCGCCTGGCTTGCTCGTATTTCACAGAATTTGATATCCCCATATTCTGCTGCCGCTTGCCTCCACAGCTCTGACAGCACCCGCGACTCGACGTTGTTCCCCATGGACGAGGTCATGTTGACCAGCACCGGGCCGTTGTTGGAAGCGTCGGTGACATCGCGCTGGTAGTCTGGTTTCGACAAAGGATAGACACTGCCGTGTAGTGCTTTTTGTTGAAACTCGCTCAATTCCGCCATGCGCTTCTTTCTGTACTGCTCGAGGAATTCTTCGTCTTCGTCATCCTCGAGCTCGTCTAGTTCGTCGAGATCTTTGCCTTCCAAGCGGTTCTCGTGCGCAAGTCTTCGTCCCTCGAGGATCGCCTCTTCAATCATAGGGGTCGGACTGGGTGGCCTCTCGGGGATCACGCCTTGCTTCCGCAAAATGTCGTTCCTGGTGCCTGTCAGTACCCCGCGGTGGTGATGGAGGGGCACACAACAAACCATTCTGTGTCGGCGTCAGGGTCGTCTATGGGGACAGCGATGCGCTGGTCATTGGGTGCCGCCATGTTGACGAGTCACTGTGATAAAAGGAAATGTCGAGGGTGAGTGAATGTCTGGTTGATGTGCCTGGCATGCTCTGTCAGCCTTGGAGGCAGCAGCTACATCATTCAATAATTAGAGCTTACCCCGGAGCTGCATAACATGCACAAGAGCACTTGCCTTAATGCACAAGTGCATAAAGTCGGGTCGATGATCCACCGATGCTGCTGGCGCCAATGATGATGCCCTCACGTGCCACCGGGCACCTCAACCCTATGGCACTAGTCCACTTTTGTCAGATTTTTCGAGCTAGAGGCAAACGAGTGCCCCCTCCAGGCCACCGAACTTTTACTTGCCCCAACTCCTCACGCATCTCGCGAGCCTCGAAATCGTCGCCAAATTTCGCCAATCTACCACGACACTCGCAAGATCTCGCAGTCAATTCATTCTCGAGTCAATCCGTCAAAATGGTAAGCGACGCAATTCCGCCCGACCCAAAGTCCAAGCCGACGACGAAATGCACAATCAAGATGGAAATTGGCCACCTCGACCGACGACGTCGATGAAATCTCAGATGGCCGACGCAAGCGACTACAAGCGCACCACTTGGGCGACTTTTTCATCTCGGCATATTGTCATCGGCTTGGGACCGGCTGCAACAAAACACAAATACGATGGCATGAGCGTTATGCTGACGAAATTTCTTTCAGGTTCTCGCCGTCGATCTGTTGAACCCGGCTCCCGCCGCCGAGGCCAAGAAGCACAAGCTCAAGGTTGGTATCCCTCAAGACAGTCACCACGTCATCCATCTAACCGCAGCAACAGACCCTTGTGCCCGCCCCCCGCTCATTCTTCATGGACGTCAAGTGCCCCGGCTGCTTCACCATCACCACCGTCTTCTCGCACGCCCAGACCGTCGTCATCTGCCAAGGCTGCACCACTGTCCTCTGCCAGCCCACCGGTGGCAAGGCCCGTCTCACTGAGGGCTGCTCCTTCCGCAGGAAGTAAACGTGTCGCTCCCTTTTGATGGCGCGACGTGTTTCTTTCTTTGGGTACTTTACGATCTTACGGTATTCTCACGGGTGGTCATCTCGGATCTGCAACGTATCAACAACATGAAAGAAGCATTTTTCTGGAACACGGGCTCTCATGTCTTGTCCGTGTGAAGTGGTGTACTCTGTCAAAACGGGGAAACGGTTGCAGATAGACGATGGAACACCTCAAAACAACTGGGGCGTTTGGGGGGTCTCCGGATATCTTGCATGGCACATGAGTCTTTTCTCGTCTTTCCGTCAACGCGTCTTGTCCCCAAAGGCCTACGCATCCTCAAAAAAGCACTTGCATGGGAAAAGGGAGATGAAGATGGCATTTCACATGAGCGTTGAGCCTCGCGGCTTGCACGCGAGGAAGTGAAACCGCTAGTTGATCGCTACATACCCGGGTGCAGTAGGAGACGTGTACTGTGCTTGCGAATTCACTGGTTTCACAACTCGCTGTCCCATGCTGATGCCTTGTGATGGATCCTCCCTTGGATGAGATGTGACATGTCAACGTCATACACTCATGACTCAGTCGGCGTAGAACCCCAGACTGCGCGTCCCGTGTTTGATGCCTCGTGTTGTATTAATAATATGTTGGACTCTGTACATTACGGATACTTTGAACATAATTTCACAATAGGACCCACGTCTGGTCAATCTTCGAGGGGTCGTTCGCGGCCAGCAGGGCGAGGAGCAGGCGCACCATGCCTAACCGACGCATGTCAGTTTGCGCAGTCTTGTCCCCCATAAGGTGCTCATGCCACTTGATGCGAAGCTCTAGGCTACTGAATAGTTTTGTAATCGCCATAGTTGAATAAATCTGTAGCATCTCCCTATGCAAACAAACAGGCGGTCGTGCCCTTAAGCAACATCTTTCACGACCCTCATATTAGACAATACACTCCCAGCTAGTCGAAGCTTACCACCCTGACCATTCACACGGCATCCATTAGCATCAGTATCACGTGATCCAAGGCACTTTACGCGAAACAGCCGCGTCGACGCGCATGTCAGGGTCGATGTGGACCCACGCGAGCTAGCCTCGTTCCTGCAAACCTCTCCAGACCCCAGCCCCTTCATGCAGTGCCCTGATCTTCCTCATTTCTCTTCCATCTCGCCTCAGTGACGCAACCAGAGAAAAGAACAATTTAACCCCGCCAGTACACGGACCATCTCCACTCTACTCTTTTCATTTCTTGCGACACATCACTCTTTCAAAGCAATTGACTGTGGTTGAACTCCAACCCAGTTGTCCGGACGACGATAGCGGCTCAGCCTGAGACAGACTGACGACACTGTGCATCCGGCCATCCTGCCAGACCATAATTTTCCCTAACTCACCAATTTACACAACCACAACGGCACCATCGTGCGACAAGCGAATATCTTTGTCTACCTAGATTTTTTATCGGCGACAAAATGTCCAACCCTCGCGTTAAACGTCCTTTCGCCGGTGCTGCCGCCGACCCGTCGCAGCGCCAGATCACCTCCTTCTTCAGCAACCGCGGCCAATCGGGCGAATCACCACCCGTCGAGTCTATCCGCGGACCTCCCCTGCCTGCGAGCGTCGAAGCCAACCTGCTCAGCGTCGGCATGCGCGTTCGCAAGTCCGTACCGGAGGGCTACAAGACCGTTGGGCCCAGCGCCTTCAAGCTCTGGACAGACAACACCCGACCTTCCTCGCTCGGTGCACAACAGCAGCCCAAGCCGCAAATGAAAAAGCCCACGCCTATACTCTCGCGAGCCACGTCGAGGGAATTGACACCGTTTTGCGGGATCAACAGGATTGGCGGCCTGAGCGAGCAGCCTGACTCCCGCTACGAGGACGAAGAGCAGGAACTTCCTGGCCTGGACGAGATTCCCGGCTTGACCATGTCCCAGGAAAGCAACGAGAGCGCCGTCACGGATGCAAGCTCTCGCAAACGTTTTCTGGACGAGGATGAGGAGGATGAAGACATTTATGAGGATCACGCGCGGAACTTGGGGGACTCGGCCAATGGCCGGATCATGGCTGTTCCTCGCTCCCGCGTCAGGAAGGCCACCTCATTCCAGCAGGATCAGGAGAACATGGCTATCGACAGCGACTTTGACGATGCCGACTTTTTGGTGCACATGGCGGACTGATGAACTCTGTACGGAGGAAGGACCGTTCTGTTCCATCACGTGTATTTGCTCTTTGTATGTGGTGCGAGGCGTTCAGGAATGCAGTAAGTCTCGGGTCGAGCTTGTGGAGGATACCATTGCTTTTCCTTTTTTTTTTTTTTTGGTTCTACAGACTACTGGGTAAAGGGGTATCGGATAGTAGTCTTACACTTTTTGGAGTAGTACAACAGAATATGCTTACATCCCCACAAAGGGTTCCCGAAACTCGAGAAGATCACGTTGTCCGTAGAACTCACCCACGACTGTCAGTATCATGTTGAGCGTAGCGCGCATGTTCATCCGCAGACGCAGTTTGGCCGCTTCCTCTGGGGACGGTTGGTCTTCCTGTTCCGCGTCCGCGTCGAGTTGTGCGAGGAGGCGGGCCTTGACGTCGTCCATGGTCTCGTCAATCTGACCTTCCTCCTCGTCTGAAGAGTTGGAGCCAATGTCCATGGCGACGTCTTCGTCTTCTTCCGATACTTCACCATCTTCATGCTCGCTCTCTGGACGCTCTCCCCCGGATGGTTTCTGGGGTGCGGGGTATTCTTGCGCAGCGTCTTCAAGATCTGGAGTTGTTCGCTCCTTTGTCTTGTGAGAGCCTTGCTGGGCAGCGCCACCCTCTTCTTCGTCGCTGCTGTTGTCGAGGTTCTCGTGAACGCCCAACTGGCCCTCGTCAAGCTCGTCCCGTAACGCTGCCATCTCCACCAGGCTGCGTCCCAGGAGCACGGCTCGCTTTCCAAGATCGCGCAGACAGCCAATCTCAGCATAGTCTAGCTCTCCCCTCTCTGGCAAGCGGGCCAGGAGAGCCCACAGCCAGCGACTCGTGCGCTCCTCAATGTTGTACCCGTTCTGCAGAAACTTGCCGCCCAGCATGACACGCAGTATGCTCAGTATGGAGTCTTTGGTGAGGATATGCATTTGGACGGGGTGCGGATCGGTGGCGCGCAGAAGCTTGGACCACACAGGTATGGTTGTTGAGCCTCGACCCAGGGGTCCAGCCTCGAGGACGAGAGACGGGGGTAGGCGAGACAGAGCATCGACGGATGGTTCGCTGCCGAGGAGCGATCGCATCTTGTGGTATTGCGCAAGAAGAGAGGTAAAGTAGGCGTCGTGTATGGCTACCTCGGACGCTGCGTCCTCTTCAAGTGCCGGCGCATCCTCTGGATCCAAGTCGGGTGCACCAATGTAGGCGCCGTCCTCGTACCAGCCTTTCGAATCATCTACGTAGTCCTCGTGAGAGTTTTGCGCGTAGTCGTCGTCGTCTCCGTCGTCGTCCTCGTTCGTTTGTAGATCAGCCGGTAATCGCGGTCCGATCTGGACTTTAGGGGCACGAAGGATGTGCGGTATGGATTCAGCTTGCTTCCTGTACAGGTACTCACCATCAGCTTTCATGTCTGCAGGAAGCTTTGTTCAAAACGTTCAGCATTATGCGAAATACAGGGTAACTGAAAAACGGGGGGAGAAAGGTAGGGAGGCAGAGCTTACCTCACGGAGCGCAGATACGCCATGGCCTCGGCATCGTCCTCAAAGTCGGACTCTTCGCCCTCGGGAATGGTGGTGCGCGAGGCATAGCTGGAGAAGACGTAGCGCTGGCCTGATGTCGGGTCTATGCTTGACTGCTGGTGGTGGTTCTGTCGCGATCTGGAGTTGTGGTTGCCGCGTGCGCGTTTGGGCGTTGGGTCGGAGATTTCGCCCTCGTCGAGATCTGTGTGGTCGCGTTTGGAAGTCATGCTACAGCGGTATGGTGGGTAGATGTAGATAGATGCGGTATCCAAAAGTTGGCACAAGCTTGCCGCGATGGTTGAAGCTTAGCAGATGGATCTCACACTCTTGTCAGAAAATGTTCAGCGGAGTTGGCACGGTTTGTACTTTGTACGCCGTCGCAAATTGCGCTACCCTAGACCTCAACAGCTCCTGGGAGCCATGCTCCTAACTTAAGAACATTCGCGCTACACACCATTCAATCAAACCTGAGTTTTAGTCTAGACTTCTTAAAAAGATAGACTTCGAATGTGGATCCAATACCAGCCAAGTTAACTTTTCTCACGTCCCACCGTCATCACTCCTGTTCGTCGTAGAATATGCGAAACACGCTGTCCGAGATCAACTCACGATCCGCAGGTTCCATGGCAAAGTGCGCCGCCGAATAGTCGGAGCAATCTGTCTTGCGCCTCTTTCTTTTAGGTCCACTCTGGTATTGGGTTTCCTGATGGCTGGCAACGGCCCCTGGCATGTCCATCCCCGTGAACATTGGGGATGGCTCATTCGAGCTGTCCCATATGATTTCCTGGCCCATTAGATACCCATCGCCAGCATAATTAAATGCACTCGGGTCGTCAAAGAACACATCTGAGCTGTTGGATGACTCGGGCGAAGACGAGGAGTAGGTTGCCGGTGATGTATGGGAGGCCAGAGCGAGGAAGTCCAACAACCCCAGACTTAGCCAGGAGCTTGGCTCGCCGTTCCAAGGATCAAGCGATGGTGGGAGCGATATTGATAGGTTCCCTGGTTTCTGTTCTTGTACATGTGGTGGAAAGGGCTCCTGCGTTTCTAAACGATTCCAGTAGTTCTCGGTTGCTTCTTCATCCACGCATAGTGATTTGCTCGCTCGTCGTTGCTGGGCCCAGTACGGATTCAAGCTGCACGTTTTATTCGTTCGAGCGCAGTAGGAGCATGGCAACGTTGATTTAGAAGCTATACACGCATCAGTCCATGGTCAATGATGATCTTGCTTCTCATGGAGACGTCGGAAAACGCACCACCTGCCGAGTCCTGGTTGGAGAAAACCGGCGCGCCATTTTGCTTCTTATTGATAAGGAAACCATCACACGCCTTTTTTGACCGTCGGCACTGTTCACACGAGTGATTTTGGCGTCTTTTCTCCATCAGGGACGAACGAGAAGTGCGGACTTCTGGGCCCGGCGGATGTTCCTGGAAAAGGCGAATTGTATACACAGATGTGCTGAAATAGCACGCAAGTTAGGCTGGCCATGGCCTCGACTACGTAGTAGTACTATGTATACCGGCACTCTTCCGACAAGTTCATATCGTGTGGAGTTTGACGGGACAATTCCGACATGTGGGGACGAGCGCCAGCCCCCATGGGGTAAAGGAGAACATACCGGAACTCCGGGGGCAGGTTGCTCCCAGCAAACCTGAGCCGTCGGTAGCATGTATCCCTGCATCAGTCACAGCTCAACTGGGACAAAAGGTCCTGAGTGATTGGCCATGGAGCTCGGCGAAAAGAATCTGCCCAAACAGGACATTGGGGCACGAGGCTAGGGAAACTTAAGCCCGCCCTTGGCAGACTGCCGGCGATAATGAAAAAGATCGACACAAGCATGCCACTCATTGCATTGCACGCGTCGAGAGGCAGGGGGGTCAAAGGATTGGCGGTGCGGTCGTTGATGCTGAGTGACAGCTTACACAGTCATTGCGTACTCGCTCAAGTTGGCCACGTGCATTAATAGATTGGGTTAAATTCTTAGTTACGTTCTGCGTGGGCCGTGGCAGATCAACCCGCGAGGGCCAAGCAGCTGCCGTCGCAAGTGCCGGCGTCGATCCACCGCAATGCAACACAACGCCTGGCCAGCAATGACTCGCGACACATCAGGCCATGCATTGTCTAGACCTCACTCTTTCCATGCGTCCGGATGCTTCGACCAGACACCAGGGTGGAGAGATCTCCAAGCGGCAGAGCAAAGGGGAACTCGACCGACAGCAGCACCTGCGCAAAGAATATGTACCAGCCGAGCATGGACACCGCGAAAAGCACGCCACCCCCGGCATGCTGGAGCGTGAGCGACAAGCCCAGCTTGCCCTTGGAGGCGGCGAAGAAGGAAGCTGCCAGGGTGGCGACTGGAGACTTCGTTAGCAGGCGTCCTCGCATTGTCAGATCATTCAAGTTCACTCACATGTCGGCACCAACAACGTCAAGATGCCCAGAAGAACCACATTCGTCCTCAGACCAGCGACGGCGAGGACGAAGCATACCATGGCCATGGCCACCAGGAAGAACGCAAAGGTGGCAAAGAACTCCGGCTCCTCAAGTCCTTCTGCTGGGTTGCCCGTGGTAGAGTAGGTTGCGTAGGCTCCGTATCCAGGTATGAGTGTCCCGCCGAGAGAGAGCCAGTATCCGCCAAAGACGAGGAAGACAAGGGCGGGAAAGGTGTTTCCTGTACACGTGTGTGTTAGTCTACCTTGTCCGTGCATAGTGCGCCAAAGACAACCACGTGAGACGTACCAAGAATCCATTCTCCAACGCCACCCAGAACCATAAGAAGACCACCCAGGAAAATGTACGAGGCGCTGGGAGAAGTGTCAGTGGCTGGTATCTCTCTCTGGTACAAAGGCACGGAACGCTTACACGTTGGCTACTCCTGAGATCCCACCGGCACCCTGCCAACCAAGCAAGACCATGGATAGAGGTGTCGTGGAGAGGATAAAGCCAGCGAGACCTGCCAATGTCAGCGATCATTCGGGAGCACCTCGACTCAAGCCATACCAATCGGGGCTGGGTTGCCAAAGGTGGCTCGCAGCTTGCCTGACACCTGGTTCTTGGGGCCGAGGTAGAGCTGCTCGAACATCTCAGGGGTGATGGAGATGGCACCGGCCGTCCGCACACGGTCGAGGCCATCGTCGCCATGAAAACCATTTGGCTTTGTGTTGCTGACGTCGGACATGATGATGGTGATGAGGAGGAAGAGGGAGGAGGATGAAGATCGGTGTAGTGTCGCACAGACTGCCGTTTGTATATCGACTGAATCAAATCACAAGTCTTGCTTCTTCGCTCCGAGAGCGGATACATTGTTATATATATATGTATTCCCGGAACAAACAGTTGCCGGACAGATGGCTACGTAGATGCACTAGGACACTCTATCCCACTTCCCCATACCCCAGATTGTTGCGTTCTGGGGAAGGGAAAGTATGGAGGCGTGCCGTGATATCCCCCTTGGCCGAGCAACGCAACGCCAAAATGATCAATGACACGACCATTGTCAGACATGCGTGGTATGGACGACGTCGCTAGTGTCCGCGCGAGGCCTCATGAGGTCCGTGACTCCGTGGAGGGTGAGTCCAATCTCCAATCTCCATGTGAGCGGTTCCGTTCCTCGATCGTGGACAGTGCCTCGGTTCCGCCTTATTTCCACTCCCAGCTCCACGAGCTAACGATTTCAGGGTGGTAGCAAAAGCATTACGTACCGTGTACGTGCAGGACATGGAAGCGTGGATCTCAACTTGCTCCGCACCCTCGACAAAGCTCCGGGCTGGCCATGCGGGGTATCCTGAGGCGGACCGCCCATCTCTTACTAACTGTGTCCAAGTGTACATGATCTTATGTGCGACCAGCAAACTATGACAGATTTGCTCCAAGTGAGGGGGCCCCCGTGTCCGCGTGCAGGTTCTCCTCGTTGGCCCCCGGGCCAATGTCGTCCGAGTGAAGACATGACAATGTATAAAGGATTCACCAGAGTGCCCCAACGACCACGCATCTCCCCAAGGACTTGCTCTCTTGAAAGTTGGCCTCGAAATACGTACAGAAATGGGATCCGTTGCTGCCGCGGACGAGGCTCCCTCGCACATGCGCTGCGTGCCGGGCTCCGTCAACATCCATGTAGCCACGCAACCAAGCACGCCTCCCAAAGGACCCATTGATCCCGACAAGGTTGCATCCACTATTGTCGAGCTAATCAATTCGGCCCTGGAGAAGCAAGACTTGCCGAGGCTCGCTGGTCTGTTTGTCGACAACGGATACTGGCGAGATCATCTGGCCCTGTCGTGGGCATTCCGGACGCCCTGCTCCCCCCCGGCGATCCAGCAATTCCTGCAGGACTCGGCTAAATCGAGAGATGGGTTCCGACTGAAGAGCGTTGCCATCAACTCGACCTCAAAGGACAGGGCGCCTCAGATCACCAAGCTCGACAATGAGGGCAAGGTCGATGGCGTGCGCTTCTTCACCACCTTGGAGACGGCCATTGGTCGGGGCAGTGGCCTAATTAGGGCAACGGAAGACAATGGCCAGTGGAAGATATACACAATGTACACTCGCCTCGACGAGATCAAGGGCCACGAGGAGGCCCTGAACCAGAGACGACCTCGCGGTGTCGATCACGGCGGACATCCAGGACGCAAGAACTGGGCAGAGAGACGACAGGAGGAGTCCAACTTCTCCGAGAAGGACCCAACTGTCCTCATTGTCGGTGAGTAGGATGCTAGAACCCTTGATTGAAATCACCGTAGCTAACCTCTTCCGAGGCGCCGGACAAGCTGGTCTCACCGCTTCAGCGCGTCTCAAGATGCTTGGGATCCCTGCCCTCATGATCGATTCCAACGCCCGCATAGGCGACAACTGGCGCAAGCGCTACCACCAGCTCGTCCTCCACGACCCGGTCTGGTACGACCACCTGCCCTACATGCCGTTCCCCGCGCAGTGGCCCGTCTTCACGCCCAAGGACAAGCTCGCCGACTTCTTCGAGGCGTACGCGAAGCTCCTCGAGCTCGACGCCTGGACAAGCACTGAACTCGTCAAGACCGAGTGGGACGCCGGGACCAAGACCTGGAGTGTCGCCGTCAAGAGGGCAAAGGCCGACGGCACGAGCGAGACGAGGACGCTGCACCCCAAGCACCTGATCCAAGCCACGGGCCACTCCGGCAAGAAGAACGTGCCCGACCTCCCGGGTGCGGCGGATTTCCAGGGTCACCGCCTCTGCCACTCGTCCGAGTTCCCTGGCGCCCGCCAGAACGGCCAGGGCAAAAAGGCTGTCGTCGTCGGCTCGTGCAACTCGGCCCACGACATTGCGCAGGATTTCCTCGAAAAGGGCTACGACGTGACCATTGTGCAGCGCTCCAGCACGCACGTCGTGTCGAGCAAGGGCATCACTGACATTTCAAACAAGGACCTATACTGCGAGGGAGGCCCGCCCGTCGACGACGCAGATCTGCTCGTCCATGGCTTGCCGACCTCTGTGCTCAAGGCAGGCGAGCGCGCCACGCGTCGCAAGCACGAGGCGCTCGACAGCGAGATGCTAGCGGGTCTGGCCAAAGCTGGCTTCAAGGTCGACAAGGGGCCCGACGACGCGGGTCTCATGTTCAAGTACTTTCAGCGCGGCGGCGGCTACTACATTGACGTGGGCGCGAGCGCGCTCATCGCGTCGGGCGACATCAAGGTGAAGCAGGGCCAGGAAATCGAGCGCGTGCTGCCCAACGGACTGCGGTTCGCCGACGGGTCCACGCTCGAGGCGGACGAGATTGTGCTGGCGACGGGGTACCAGAACATGCGGACGCAGACGCGCCTCATGTTTGGCGACCACGTGGCCGACAGGGTGGACGAGGTCTGGGGCCTGAACGAGGAGGGCGAGTTCAGGACCATCTGGCAGCCCAGCGGCCACCCGGGCTTCTGGTTCCATGGCGGCAATCTTGCGCTCTGTCGCTACTATTCCAAGCTGCTCGCGCTGCAGATCATGGGGCTGGAGGCAGGTCTGTACAAGGAGGGCGAGATTTAGCGGTAGGGCCAGATGACATGGCGAGAAGTGCTGAATGTGATAAGAAGTCCATTTCATACGTAGCAGAAGACCTTGGAACGAGAAGAGGTGTTCTGAGATTGTAATTGTGGTCAAGATGTAGATGGTGTGTGATGTGAAATGGTCTTGATCGTGACCCACAAAACTTTAAGCACCTCAACCGACTCTGCCTTCATTGCTCCCCTCGAAATCACCAAGTCGCCAACCCAATGCGCGACCGAATATGAGAGCGGCACTCACGCGCCGCGCGGCGCAATCCTCTCCAGCGTCCCCTCGCTGCGTACAATGCCTCCAGCGCAGACGGCAGAGCACCTACAACCACTTCATCACGCAGAACCAGACACCCCCCGAACCAGGCGCCATCCGTCTCGCCGTCAAAGACAACATTGCCACGTCCAATCTGCCGACATCATGCGCGTCCTCGATCCTGGCCGCGCATTCATCGCCCTACGAAGCGACCATTGTGCGGCAGCTGCGAGACCATGTCAACGCACATGTGGTGGGCAAGACGAACATGGACGAGTTTGGCATGGGCTCGCACTCTCTCAACTCTGCCTACGGCCCCGTCCGCAACCCCGCGGGTCAGGACCTCTCGACAGGTGGCAGCTCCGGAGGCAGCGCTGTGGCCGTCCAGGTCGACGACGCAGACATTGCCCTGGGCACGGACACGGGAGGCTCGGTGCGTCTGCCGGCAGCCTGGACAGGCTGCGTGGGCTACAAGCCTAGCTACGGCATGCTGTCGCGACATGGCGTCGTCCCCTACGCCAACTCGCTCGACACAGTCGGTCTCCTCGCGCGAGCTACGACACCCATCCGCGCCTCCATCTTCGACAGCGGCATCTACCAGCTCACCGACCCCAAGGACCCGACATGCCTATCTCTCAAAACTCGGCACCGCTGCATAAAAGCCACACCACATACGCTCCCTGATCTGTCCGACATCACGATTGGGCTTCCCCTCGAGTACAACATTGCCGAGCTCGACCCGTCCATCCGCACCGCCTGGAGCCAGACTGCCGAGCTGCTCGCCGCCAATGGTGCCACTGTCGTCCCCGTATCTCTACCCACCACCCCCGAGGCGCTGTGCGCATACTACGTCCTCGCACCCGCAGAGGCCTCCTCCAACCTCGCAAAGTACGACGGCGTCCGCTACGGTGTGCGCAGCACCGCGTCAGACGCCGCAGGCGACACGCTCTACTCGGAGACCCGAGGCGTCGGGTTCGGCGACGAGGTCAAGAGGAGGATTCTCCTCGGGACATATACGCTCAGCTCAGAGGCGATTGACAATTACTTTTTGCAGGCGCAACGAGTACGCAGGCTGGTGCAGAGAGACTTTGATCGCGTGTTCAGGTTGGCGAGTCCGCTCCACGAGCCGGTGCAATTTGACTTGAGCGACATGCCCGCCACGACGCGTCTGCAGGACAAGACGGGCCCGACGCAGGTGGACTTTTTGCTGTGTCCAACCGCGCCAACATGTCCGCCCAGAGTGGAGGATGTCAAGACGCAGGGCAGCGTGGCCTCGTACACGAATGATGTGTTCACGGTTCCGGCGAGTCTGGCTGGTCTACCGGCTGTGAGCATCCCCGTGCGCTCGCAGGACCAAGGGACGGCGAAGCACGGCGTGCCGGCGAGCATGCAGATCATCGGGCAGTACTGGGACGACCGCAGGGTGTTGGCCCTCGCGGAGTTGATGGAGAGATTGGGTGTATGAGTGTATCATGTAATTGTATTCAACACATGTATATATAGTACATGTATCATGGGTATCATTTGGTATCGTAACATCGTTTCGTCTGCCGCAGCCATCAAGTGCTACTTCTCCGTCTTTCATCGTCATCGACGTCCATGTCCTCGCGCGCTTCGACCTCGCCTTCGCTCCGATCGGCATCCTCGCCATTACCGTTCACTTCTTCCGGCTGTGCGTCGTTCTCATTCTCCTGCTCGTCCTCTTCATCCAGCATATGCTGCAGAGGGCTGATCCTCTCCTCGAGCTGGCCCAGATCCTCGAGTATCTCCCTCTTGGGCATCTTCCACAGACTCGTCGCGCAGATACGGTCCTTTGTCAAGAGGTCGTCCACAAACTCGTCAATATACGTCAGCGACGTGCCCTGTCGGTTTTTCCGCCTTAGCTTCCGCCTGTCCTCGAGGTACGGCTCCAGCTTGGCGTAGACGTCCTTGGCCGGCCGCGTGAGCCGGAGGTAGAAGCACGCCAGCGCCCGGAGGTACTTGAACTTTTCGCCGCCATACGCCAGGTACATATCCAGGATGGCCTCGCTGGGCGCCAGCTCCAGGAGCTTGAAGGCCAGGCAGAGGAACGGGGAGGGTCGTTGCGTCCCGCCGAGCGTGCCGCCCACGAAGGAGACGTGGTCCACCACGCGGTCGACAATGTCGGCCTCGTTGAGGGCGAAGCACTGCTCCTTGTAGAAGTAGGAGTCGACGATGCGGTCCTTGACGGCCTTTTCCATAATCGTCGCGGGGTTGAGACCGTTGGGCGCGAGCGAGGCGGAGCTGCCGCGCTCATCGAGGAAGCGACGGGCGTCGACTTGGACAGAGCCCGACATGATGGGCTGGCTGGTGGTCGCTGTTCGCTGTCGGGTGCGGGGAGGTGTGCGCTCACGTTTCGAAGAGTGGATGTGGGTGTGGCGTCGCAAGTTTCTTTCATCCATCGCCAGCCGCTCCCAAATGCGCCATGCAAAGCCAAAAAGTGCAGGGTAGGCTCGTTGCCCCGCCAACAAAGTCAACAAGGCACATGCATGAAGCAGCGCCCTCCACGTCCTGCGCTCAGGAAAGCCATTGTCGTGTCGTGGCCCAACATCTTCCACAAATCTTTACATATTGCTATAGCTAGCCGGTCCATCAATCAAGATGCGCCGGATACTCCTCACGCCGTCGCAAGTCTCTGTGCTGGTCACCAGCCTTGTCGGTACGTTGCACGAGAGGCGGGCGCAAGCAGCCCACTCCAGACGGAAAGAATGACAAGTTCACAGTGATTTCGTGCACCCTTGCCCTCTTCCTGAGCGGCTACGTGATTCAACAACGGACACTACGAGATCTACGGTCTGCGATCAAGCCACGAGCACCTCGACCAAAGCCACCACAGACCTACCTGCCCGCCAAGTTTCGCAAGAACACGCGCACACTGGAAGATGGAACGATAATAGAGGTGGAGGGCGACGCTGAGGCCAGCGAAGGCCAGCAAATGCAGCGAGAGGTCATCATCGAAGTAGCACCAACAACCGTCCCAGAACCGGTGGCGCAACAACATGTGGCGGCACCGCCTCGGCACCGTGGGGTCGAGAACGCCAACCCGTCGTCAAGTCACCACCACCACGATCAGAGCGAGGTGCCCTCCAACAAGCTCGCCATGCTCGACGCGCTCAAGTCGCAGGCGGCGCAGAAGTCGTGGGCGGTAGAGCACCCGGATCCCATGGCCAACAGCAAGGTGCCCGTCACCAGGGCGGAGAGGAGACGGCTGATCAAAGAGGAGATTCACCGACTGTCGCAGCCAGACGAGCAGGTGTACTACCAAAGGAGGCTGTGGTAGGGGCTTTCGTGGGTGTGTGATGCACGCGGCGCGGGCTTCATGTGATGGTGCATTTTTTTGGGATATCTGGCGCATGGTGTTCATCTTGGAATCTACAATGATAGGAGTTCAATGGATGATGATTGCCTGATTTTTGCTGCAAGAGACTTCGGAGTGATCCTGAACCGGACATTACAAACTGAGCAGGCAGGCAGGCAGGGCTGCGATGCAACCCTTCAGGTCCGTCGTCGATAAGGCAGCCCTCTGCACGGCAGCTGGGCGTCTATGACAGGTCCAGCACTGTCCCCAAGAATCGGCAGTTCAATTGTTGGACGCGCAGTCAGGCAATGTGAGTGCCTTGGCCATGACGACAGTTAAAGTGGTTGCATGAACACAGGATGCTGAAAGGCTGCAACAGCCTGTTTCACGTTTTCAACGCCAGGTCAAGACGAAGCTAAGGTCGGCACACCCGCCATGCTGACGCCACGGCCGTGAGACGAGGCGTCTTGCCTCACACGCCAGTCCGGAGTCTGGGTCGGTTTCGAAACGTTGTGCTGGCTGGTTGGTGGAGAAGCGCAGCTGTCAGGCAGGATCTCCGTGGAAGTGAGCGAGCCGATAGAGTGGTCAGCCAGCCGTCGGAGTGTTTAACCGTTAGCCGGCACGTTGGCTGATCGTGATCGAGCTTGGAAGCATCGTGGCCGGAACATGCCTTGATTATTGCAAGTGCCAAGATGAGTCCGCTCACTCTGAATCTCCGCTCCGCCCGTGAACAGCTTCGTAGCAAGGATCATTCTGATGCGCGACCCGCTCGAGTGTCAACGAATGGTTGACTACACTGGACACATCTGGGACGCTGTGAGCCATCGATCAAGAGGATGGCTTTGCATCGTGAAGTTAGTGGTGGACAGAGTTGCAAAGCAGGGCAGATGCGCAGGTTGGACGTGCAGTACCAAGAGCCAATAGTTGCATGTTGGGGTCATGTGGAGGACGCATACGGGAAATTACACTCAACATTGTATCTTCATCATTATCATCATCGCATCATCATGAGATATTCACGGACTGAGGAGAATGAGACATTTTGACACGGTCCAGGGCTCTCGTGGTCAAGGACCGCGTTCCAGCCCACCCGTGCACGTCGCGAGCTTCATCAAGCCGCGACCGTGAAGATGTGTTTTCGCCTTCACTCCAAGATCCCAGGCCCCAAGGAATGTGGGCGCGGGGACACTTGCGTGATGGCGTCGCATTCGGATGGGGCCCGAATGTTTTCGCCTCCCCCTGGCGATAGGCTATAGCAGATGAGCCTAGCTGATATGCCTACCACGCGCAGAGATATCATCTTATATCATTGGACAGCGGCAGTAATTAGCAATGATACTGCGCATATAGTACATGGCGGTGATATAATAATGATTTAATGGAGCACCAAGTGAGTGATGCCGTGCCTGAATGTGAACTGGAGGCGGGCGCTAAGGTCCGTTCACTTTCAGTGCTGCACGGCAGTGGCTCCAGCGCACACGTGGACTAAAACGGCATGGACAGGGTCATCCCAGACCTCCAGTTGTACGTGCGCAGCGTACCGCCGTACGTACTACGTAAAGTACGTATTCTCCGAATTCTCCTCCCCAGATCCTTGAAAATTCGCAATGCCATGGCATCAATCATCATCTCCGGTTGACTCACAGGGTCCAGTCGCGCGGTTGCTTTTTCTCATCCTTCATTACACGCAGAAATGGTACAGTACCACGGCAGCCAAGTCTTCGTGGTGGCTCTGCCCAGCCCAGTGCCAAGTGTGACTCCAGTCACGGCAGCCTCGTAAATGGAAGCACCGCCAAGCCTGTGGAGTGCGAAATGACGGATGCCGCGTCGGAGGGTGATCTGGGCCTCGTGGGTCTTGTCACTTGGACGTTCCGAATGCCGAGAGGAGCGAAACAGAACGATCAAACGGAGGATACGTCCTTTTTTTCCGCACGCTTTTTTCGGAGTGCCCGTGAGCACTTGTAACAACTCCACATGGAAGACTACTAGCTGGCAAGAGTCACGAAATCACACAATGAGCAGATCAATGAGAGGTGAGCTCGTCCATTCTTTTGGGAGCAAAGTCGTCGACTATGGATTACAAAGAGATAAAATATGTGTCTCGTAAAGAAGCCTCCCCATCGTATATCCCCCGTGTAACAGAAAGACCACTGCCTGTGGTGGTTGGTATCTTGGTAAAACAGAACGTGCCCCGTGGCCCCAGAGAGAATCCCAGTCTTTTGATATCATACCATGCATGCCCCATGCATAATGATGCCAGTACTCCATGCTTGAAACCCAACAGCAAGATAATGAAAGACCGTAGTATATCGTGACAAGTGGAAAAAAAAAAAAAAAGAAACAAGATGAAAAAAAGGTCCGTGGTGGAGAATAATGTCGGTGTGTCGAAAAATTACACCGACGCTTCGGCATCGACCTCCTCCTGGCGGAAGACAATGCCTCGTCGTTTCCAGCCGCCCCTCTTGACAAAGTCCTCGACGCTGTTGAGCTTCTTCATGGTGGGTCGTTGGATGGCGGCCGGCGTCGAGACGGCACGCTTGTAGCTAAAGTTGGGCGTGTCCATGACGGAAATTCTGTTCTCGTCGTCCTGCTCCTCGGCGGCGGGCGTGGGCAGACCGTCCATGGTCCGGATGGTCTGGATGGTCGACTCGGACCACCGCGACTGCATCCCGGGGCGCTGTGCTTGCTGGCGGAAGAAGAAGTAGTCCGTCGCGGCATCTGGTGTGGCGTCGGTGGAGCACGCGTCCTCTGCTGGGCTCGCGTGCGGTGGCATCTCCATGACGAACTGGTTCAGGTCCACGTCGTCGTCGCCTTCCTCCTCCGTGTCGTCGAAGCTGTCCCCATCGCTGTCCTCGACAGCAACGTCGTATGTGGGTTGTTGTGGCGAGAGTGTCTGTTTGAAGGGCCTCTCGTGTAGCCTAGGTGGTGCTGTTTGATATACGTTGCCAGATTGTTGTGATCGAGGGATGATGGCGGTCACGACTGAGGCAGTCGAGTCGGAGGAGGACAGGGAGCAGCCGGAGAGTGTTGACCCTGAGAAGGAGATCTTGCGAATGTGGAGGTCACGAGGACGTTTTGAATCCTTGCGCTTCTGTGAGAAGCTGTGGCCGAGGACGTGCATCTTGTCGACAGCCAGTTGTTGTGTCACCGTCAATGTCGTGTAAGTGATGTGAATCCCGTGCTGGTTGGTATGCGGGTCGAGAGTATTGAGCGAGGTCGAGGGTGATGTTGTAGTGGTGGAGTATAGTATATTAGATAGATGACTGGAAGTATGTAGGTATCAGATCTCGACACTCCAGTTTCATGTACAACAATAGATGACTCGAGACGACAGCGGCAGCTGGATGAATGGGAGGGACCATGATGCTATATACAGATAGGCCAGGCAGCCTAGACAGCGGGCGGACGGACATTGTGGAGTGAGTGACCGCTGCGAGACCCAAGGGTGGTGGGTGTGGATCCCCTCAGCCAAGAAGTGAGTGCGCGTGCGTGCGTGCGCGCACCCCGCCGGTGCCGAGCCAGATGATGAGAAGATGACTTGGCGTCCTGGGTCCCCGTTAATCACCACTGGGAGAAAAAAAAGAAAAAACTTCATTTTTGGCCGTAGTGCCCAAGATCTCGGCTGCCTTGGCTGGCACTGGGCGGTCACCTGCTGGGCTCACCCCTGCTTGTCTGGCTATTAACCATCGCGCTAACAGTGGCCGTGAGCTTCGGGCGGTCGTGATTTGCAACGACGGACGTCATGATGTTTCGTGCCTGTGTGCCCGACCGACACTCAGGGTCTCGCTGGCATTTCGCAGGCGTCACTTGCATTGACGAGCGTTTAATTATTTTGATAGCAGTGAGCATCCTCGCGTCGACGCGTGAAGAGCATGCGCCGATGCGCGTCGTCGTGTGTTGGGTTGTTTTCGTGGACTGAGACACTCATGTGCATCTGTTCCTGTTCCTGCTGGTGCCTGTCTGTGCCTGGGCCTGTGTTCCTGGATCTGAATCATACCTTACCTGGTACCTAAAGGTAGGTCTCACATGGCCCTCCATCACGAGAGTTTGCGCTTGATTACTGCTGTATTCTTCTCTTGGCCTCGACCGACCCGTCGTCCCGCACGTCACCTCACCTAATTTCGCTGTTCAGCTTCATCCGTCGTAGGGCTTGGCTATACTCAGAGTGGTAAACTCAACGTTGACGCTGGCAAGCTCGGCAATTTCCTGGCGACAGCTGACCAAGGCCGAGGCCGGGTCTCTAGCGCCGCCAATCAGTTGTCTGCATTGGATGATTTTACTCAGCAGCGAGGCTGCGCTGGACCCTGGAAATCTCTTAGCTCTGCTCGACGCTCGTGACATCTTGTCCGGTTGTGACTTGGGCCGTATTCCCCCACAGCCAGAAGCCCGCAGCGCTCAGCCACAGTCTGTCTCTCGTAAAGATCGTCATCGGTCGTCTTGGCTTTTGCTGACCGCCATCCTCGGCGAAAGTGTCCATGATGCCCATGAGACGGTCGTTGTCAATTCATCTCGCCGAAAAGAAGCAAGCAATCAAAGGCAGGCCCGCTGCCTGCTGCAGGTACGAGCCCGGAGACCTGCCAACCCGTCTGCCTGCAGCTCAGGGTGATCGTGCCTTGCATGGTGATTCCTCACCTGATGCCTTCCAGCGTTGCTAGTGCCTCGATTGCACGCACATCTGCATTTCCCGCCCACCCATTCTTTCAGCCCGGATGGGATTCTCCCCCGGTCGCCCATGGTAAACCAACATGGGTTTCAATTGATGACTCTTTGCTTCTTCGCTCGGTTGCTCCGGCTATGGCCATCCATGGTACGATACGTACGTACATGTATGATAATGCGATATTCTGTCACCATGGCTGCCACACCTCTGTGACCTCCGATCAACTCCGCATCCAATGACAGCGCCGAGATGGCATCGCCCAGCACCAAGCCGACCAAGCCCAGCCAAGCCATGCTCCCGATCGGACGGGTTGTTTGGTCCGTCACGCACTAGCTATGCGAACACGTTGGTCAGATGATGGCTGGACCTGCAGCCACCGAAGTTTCCTTGTACGTATCGCCACGACAGTGTTCAAGCCATTCAGCCTCAGCTCTGCTGTCCTGGAGTCTGGACGCAATCGACAATTTCGCTTTGCCGATATCGTACGTGTACGGGCCCGCAGCTCAGCTCAGCTCACTACATGCCCCCATGTCCTTCGTTCTGCTGATTTGGGTCATGTACGGGGATGCAAAACTCCACTCCACTAGCAATCCCACTGCCTTGGTGCGATGCTTGAGCTTCCCAGCTGCGGGAGGCTGGAGCTATCGATTTCTTGTCAGGCACAATCAAGGCACAGCTTGCAAGGGAAGAATAGTAGCTCCTCGGACGTAATCACAATGATCGACGCAGCGTGACAACGACGCGATTGGTGCCCGCGCTCAGACATTCCGGACTCTACTACAGTGACTACACTGACTCGATCTCGGACACGACATGAAGGTTATCCATTGCGGCCCGCCATCTTGTCTACGATCGAATCCGATCATTGGGACAACCGCCGACATAGTAATTATCACAAACGCACTCATCATTGTTGGTCTCGAGGTCAAACGCCATCCTTGCATTGAACCATGCCTACGACTCATGTCGATCGTCCCCAGCCAGTCGTCCTCGTTGAACCTACTATCACAAGTACTCTGAAGCTATTCCCAGAGCTCCACGCCCCAGTCCTGACTGCTTCCCCTCCCCCATGACGTCGTCTATTCACCAAGACATCTCACATTCAAGATAAGTCAAGTGAGTGCACGTCCTCAGCATTCCCTCCATTAAAGAGCTTGCATGAATCCTCACGCGGCGCGTGCGCGGCGTCACCTAGCTCCCGTCATTGGGGTTTTCGTGTCATCCTCTGCCTTGAATTACGACGGGGTCTTTGCACGCTGAAACAATAGAGGGAAAATGTGTCCATCGGGAGACCCCACGGCTCGATGAACCTCTCTTCCCATGGACGTGTCTTGCCATGATATCAGAGTGGCGAATGATTCTGAAACGACGCGGACGAGCGCGCGCGCGTCCGCTACCGATGATCTCCTTTTTGCACGTAAGATCATCCAACCCGTGTCTCCTATCGCGCGATGTGATCTTCCATGCGGAGAATGATGACTTGTCTTTGCGCGTCTTTGTGTCCGCGCCAGCCAGCCAGCCAGCCCTTGAGGTCGCATGAAATGCAGTGTGATTCTTGGGCAAATGTGATCTTCGCATCGGGACCACGCGCTGGTCATCTCGATGAGGCTCCGTGCACGGGAAGTTTGCTTGCCGCATCAACGGCAGACCAGTGAACACCCTTCCACGTCCCTCATACGATACATCTCCTGCTTATCGTAGAATACCGTCACTCTCACCCTTGAACCGCTCCACGCGTCTCTGCTCCCAGTTTTCCAGGTCACGGCCCGCGAGTCGCTGCGCGCGTTGTTAGCAGCAATTCTCTCGAGGTGTCCCGCTCTGTTCACTTCCAATGGATTCGACCAAGATCGGGGTTCTGGACGAGAGGCTATGTCACTCACATTGTACTCCTCCCGCATGTCAACCTTTCGGCCGGCCCGCCGCACGCTGAGTTCCTCCTCCTTGCTCATCTGCCGCACCTTGCGATCGTGCTTCTCGTACCGCACCGCCGTCGCGGGCGTGAGGACAAACGAGCCCGCAATGATGATGCCCAGAAAAGGCAGGCCAAAGGTGAGAAAGGGGTGCTTGTTCATGAGCGAGCGGTACCGCATGCCGATGCGGTTCATGTCGGCCGACGACCGGAACTTGTTCGACTGGAAAGTCGGCATTGTGGCGTGGTTGGTCGACGCGGCTCGGTATACTGTGGTCGTAGCAGTAGACAATGGTGGGTGAATGTCGAGTCGGATCGGGTTGCAGCTGTAATATGACTGCGCTGTTAGACAGGTCTCGAGAGTGCTCCGGACAATGATGATGTTGGCTTTTCGTGGAAGTCTTGGGGAGCTCGGGATTGGATGTTGTCGCGGAATTGCCAGGCGACCAGACCCCACCGGCTGGTGAGTACCGGTGTCGTGCGCAATTGGGTTACCCTAGTCTTCGAGAGCGAGATACTCTACTCCATGCTGGCTTGGAAACACTACAATGAGCTGTCTAAATTCGGGTTCTCTCAAAGCCTTGAAATTGTTTAATCTACACATACAGAAAATTGATGGAAAGCGTTGGCGTTGCTACTACCGTATAGTGCGAAGTTACTCTTTTTCGAAAACTCTCCATGCCTCACACAAGTCAACCAACTGTCAGTGCAGAACAACAAAATACAGACCCCCAAGGAATAACGAGAGACAAGAAGCTACTAGCCATACCCAGCGCTATATAGCATGCCTCACATAAGCACAGGAAAGTCGCGGAAGCATGCAGACAGAGGATTAATTATTGGAACAGGTAGTCCACATTACAGAACCAATTCTCCTCATATGTATATGTACCCTATGCCCGCCCGCCTCGCTCTCGTCAAAAGCATTCGTTACACCGCCATGCCTCAATCAAAGCACATCAAGTAATCTAGCGCCTGACAGTGCTCCCTGACCAAAAAAAACAACCGTGGAAACAAACATTGGATGCCCAGAGGACCAAACACATCGCCATGCTGCGTCTGCGTCATTGTACAGGGTGGTCGACGACAGACATGGTGGGGAGCCGTTCATCATCCCAAGAAGAAGGGTAAACACAGGTAGAATTGTGTCCATACAAAGGGAAGATATAGTCGCGGGTCGGCATGTCGCATGTCGTGTCCATCTCGTCGTCGAGGGATAGTAAGAGGTAAAATGTTCGGAAACAAAAAAAGATGCTCATCGCTCTATGCTCGGTGGTGGTGCCTGCCAGCCATTGATGTATGCCATGAGACCCATCCCTATGAGTACAACGCCCAGCGCAGAGGCGTACGGTAAACTGGCCTGCAGAGGACTGTCGGGTGCGGTCTTGGAGGTGTTCATGGGCGTGATCGTGGTGGCCCTGGAAAGTGTCGGGGCATCACCCTCGCCTACAGCCCCATCCGACTGAGCCACATATGTCGTCTCTGCGGATGCTGATGCTGCCTCGGCGTTCGTCTCGTGGGAGGTCTGCACCTCGGCCGCCCTCTTGCGCGACCTCGAGCGCTTTTCCTCCTGGTCCGCCGCTCGCCGAGCCTCTTCTGCACGTAGTTGAAGCACCATCTCAGCCAAGCTCTTGCGATCCGCGTCCCGTGCGGATTCAGCGGCCTCGCAACGCCCCTTCCAGTGAGCGACTTGCTCCTGCATACTCTTCATTTGGCCATCCATCGTGTCGATGCGTTCTTGCAACGCGGCCGCGGCCGCGTTGGCTTCAGCACCCTCGTTGTTGGCGGCCGTGCTGGCCTCGATTTCGACGCTAGGCTCATCGTGGGCCGGAGGCTCAAGAGATTTGTCCATTGAAAGCGTAGGCTCCACCACTGAGCCGTTGAGATGGGTGTTCGCGGAATCTTCGAGGCGCCTGGCCAGGCTCTCGGCCAATTCGCGTGCCTCACGTTCTTTCTGCAGCATCGTTTCCAACTCCTTCATGCGCGCTGTCTGAGTGTCCATGTCCCGCTTCGCATTGTTCAGTGCTTCGGTAAGTTGGATAATCTGTGACACGTTCTCCTGCCTGATCGGGGAGTTTGCCTCAGGTCCTGACTTTGAGCGCTCCGTGACCCCACGCTTCAAGGAGGGCGCGCTCGGCTTCTCGGGTAGTGGTTGCTGGGGTGGCGGCGCAGGTGGTTCGGAGAACCGTGACTTGGGTTCTGGTCGAAATGGAAGACCGTTCACCAGATGCGCCTTTGGGGGCTCAGCGGCCTCCGGTTTCTCCAAGTCCTTGACGTCGTTCTTCGATAAGAGTGTGCTGACAAACTGGTTGGTCCTGTTCAGGTCCTGCGCCTGTAGCCTCGCTCCTCTCATTTCATTCTGCCAAGTCAGCACACAGTCTGCAATGCATTGTCAAGTGCACTTACCGCAAGACGCTTCAGAATCTGGTCTGTTGCGATGGGTGAGAGGAAGAACGGTCGATGCTGAGGCATATTGGCCTGCGCGCTCACGGCCTGCGGATTGGGCGCCATCCGGCCGGTGTTGACCATGGGTGCATTGCCTCCTTGGCGTCCCCGCGACTGCGCACCTGGTTGTGCCATCATGGCGCTGTTCGCTGGATCCAGGTCTCCAAAGTTCATGTCAAGCACATTGTTCGACGCGCTCATGAACCCAGAGTGCTCCACCTTGGCGGCGACCTTGTGATGAACCACAGTCTTCTGATCCTCACTAACAATATCGATACCGAGTTCAAGATGATCGCCCGTCTGGAGCTCGTGCGGCTCCGACTCACGGTTCTCCTGCGACAAACGCGTGCCATTGACAAAGGTGCCATTTGAAGACTTGACATCGCGAATGTAGATCTTGCCGTTCCGTTCTGCGTAAACTTCAGCGTGCTGCCGTGAGAGCACCTTACTGTCGAAGAAGCCGTTGAACGCTGTAGGTATAGTCTTCTGGTTGGTCTGCCGTCCAATACGAAGTGTGTCTGGTGCAAAAGGCACACCGATCGTCTTGCGCTCAAAGGTGCCGTTGAGTGACAACAAGTAAAGTACAGGCTGACCCGGTGGCAGCTGGTTCGTGGTCAGAGGCCTCGGCATCATGCTTTCAGGTGTGAGCTGAAGCAAGCCGGACGCATTCTGTTGCAAGGGACCTCCATGCTGCTGCTGCTGCTGCTGCTGTTGTTGCTGCGCGGCGAGCATACCGTTGGACCTCCCCGAGGGCAATCTGGAGAAATCCGGCTGCACGTCACCTTTGTTCGGCGGCCAGGGTTGTGTTCGGGGCCGTTTCCGAGACGCGCTGTTGGCCGCCCACTGACTTTGGTCGGAGTTGGTGGAGATGGATGTGCCAGACGGCTGGGACGCGCTCGTCAAGGCTGTGGATGCGGACGAGGCAGAGGTGTTGGATGAGAGCGATGAAGACGAGTTGGAGCGTGATGGAGCTTTGCGCGGCACGAATGTGCCTCTCACGTCGTCAGGGTTCATCGGGTTGTTGCCGTCAGTAGAGCCCCATGCTGGTAGTGATATCGGGGCCAACGTCCGAGAGCTCGCGACTGCAGTCATGAGAAGGACTGATCACTGTATTGACGTCGGGAAGGTGCGTCGGTGGTCGGGGGCGATCGGAGACACTGCCGTGGCGAAGGGCTCTGGGAGAGGCGATGCCAAAGCAAGGCCGCGCAGAGCCGTTGAAAATCTCAAAAAAATCGCGTCGTGCTCGTCAATGTCGGTCGTGGAATAGGAATGTTCTGATAGTCAAGGTCCGTCAGCGTGAGGTCTTGGCCAGGAGCTAGGCTAGGAGGTCAATTTAAGCGCGGCCCAAGGCCCAAGCGACATGTGCTAGGTGCTTGAACTGGGTCGCAGGAAATCGGACAAGACATACAGGATGGATATGGCGAAAGAGGTTCGCGATCATGAGCGTCGCCCGCGAGATCTCTGGCAATGTCGAGATAGGCTCGTCGTTAGGAGGAAAGATTTGGGTTCTGTCCCAGTGTCCCTAACCGCCGTCTAGCGTGCTGAAGCTGGACTTGGCTGGGGGCCGAGCAGGAAAGAGTGGGGCTATTCACAGCTAGCCTGAGTATCACGGTATGGCCCAGCGTGATTGACAAACTTCGAGAAGATAAACAAAGTGGATTGCAGGTGTAATGATCAACAGGAATAAGATATATAGTCATTCATTGCGAGTTTCAAATAACGGTTCTCGGTGCAAACTTGGCAAACACCATCGCGTCAGGCGTCTTCCGACTGTGAGCTCTCCTCACGTGATGCGTACCGTGTGAAAATGGCGATAGTGACGGAACAGACTGTGCAGAATGCACTGTACATAGGTAGCATTCGCATAAACTTTATGCCGTTGTACAGACTTAAAGTCAGTCCAAGTCGGGCTAAGAGTGGGGCGCATTGAAAGCTGGGGAAGCTGCTGGACCGAAAGTTGAAATCGTGAACGGTCGAAGACTCGACAAAGCTGCAACATCCCATCACAACAAAATCTCGAAAATGCCCCCGGTCGCGAATATCCACCATGGCCAGGCTGGCCCGTCAACCTTTGACAAGCGTATGTTTGGTTCTGGCTACTCAGTACGAGGCTAATCGCGAACAGTCAAGATGGGCGCAATGATGGGCGGCAGTACGACAAAACCATTTCCCCCCAAAGACCGCGACTGACAACTGATAGCTGTGGGCTGCATTCTCGGCTTCATGTACGGAACCATCAACATCTTCCGCTACGGCGCAGGCACGAATGGCGTGATGCGCACTCTTGGCCAATACATGGCCGGCTCCGGCGCGACCTTTGGGTACAAGACTTTCTTGATCACTTGTTGACCATGTTGGCTGACGAACCGATAGGTTCTTTATGGGTGTAGGAAGTGTCATCCGCACTGATGTGGCCGATCCCGAAATTCGCGAAATGTACTTGCAAGCGCAGCGACGACCGATAATCTGGCGATCACACCAAGCATGGAGGCGAGACTAGGCAAACACGAGCTGATCGAAGTGTAATGTTGGGTATGAATAGGTGGGATGTACAATACGATACTTTGTTTCTATATATTCACCATGGTGTACGCTTGTCGTTGGCAAATCGCTCCATTTCCGACTCTGTTCTTTGGGGAAGCGCACAACCTTGGGTCCTGCTGACGAGAAGCTTCAATGACATCGAGGCCATGGCCTCGCCCAGACACGGTCGTTCAAAGCGTCTCGTGCATTTCCGGTGTCAAGGTTCGAGGGTGTCACCAGATGCTTCATAGAGCAGCCACTCTGCGCACGCAGCACCGCCACTTTCGGGCCGTCTATACAGCTGAAGAGCTGTGCATCTGGCTTTCCACGGCTGATGCTGACGTGCAATCTTAGAGCCTGACGAAGGTGCCACCATGCTCAGCTGATGCGGCACGAGTTGCCAGCGAAGACGGATGTACTCACGAAGAAACATACGATGAGATCACACCAGCCTGCATTCGCTTTTGGCAATCCGTATGGACATCTCATGCGGAAAGGGATCACATGATACCTCCCGATACCGGTCCTGCCGCCCGAGGAATTGCTTGGGATCGCAATCTAACCGAGCAATATTGCTGGTACGACGGGAGCATCCAACTTGTTCCACCTCGTACTGCATCAAAGAAATCACTTTTTAACTCGTGTATGCAAGCATGTTCGTCGAGTCGCTTCGAAGCAAGGACCCTATCCAGAGGGCTACGCTGTTTCACAACATTTCTTTTTCAGGGCCTTGGCGTGGCCGGACCATGCATCAGTCTACTGCTGGCCTGAAGATCACCCGTTCACCGCACCCGAAATTATTGGGCATTCGCCCACAAAAATCAACCGTCAACAGCGGGAGATGCAACCAAGACCAGTGGAGATCAGAAGAAAGGCCTTGTGTGAAGGTCAAACTTCAGCTGCCGCCGTCGGGAGTCGTATTCGCCGACCTGAGGACCTGAGCATGAGATTTGGCCGGTTGTAGGTGGGTGGACGGTGCGAGCATCGAACTAACAAAATGCCTATGACTGGCTCAACAACTAAACTGACATGGATTTCCAGGCTGATCACGGTAGTATTCGCAGTAGGGGTATGCCGTAGGGGTATGGTTGGCCAACTTGACGATGACACATAGGCCGGCGAAGCCTCAAAAAATATCACACGAGCTTACGGCTACGGCACCGATCATTGCTTGTGCAATGTCATTCCAGCTAGCGCCTGTCAGCCCCTGACAGCCAACACAAGATTGTCACGGGGCCGAGCGTACGGCACAGCGTAACTTTCCAGAACCATGAAAGTCGGGGCGACTGTGTAGCTCTTCAGAGGATATAAAGCCGGCTGGTTCCTAACCCGTACCAAGCATCGGGTCGAACATTCTTCCCCCGTCATTCTTCAGAGTTACAACCATATCATCATGGGAAATTACCAAAGCCATAATCCCAGAGCCGGCCACGGCACACAGCCTTATCATGCTGGGCATGTTCGGAGTAGTATCGGTCAGAGAAGAACGAATGGGTAAGGCCCTCACGTTGACTGCCCATGTTGGGCAGAGGCTGACATGGCACAGGAAATCACTTCTCGGTACTCTTGCAGCCGCCGCCTTGCCTGCCTTCTTATCGAATAACCCCCTACCAAATGGGTACCCTTGGAGTCACCTGTCCCCTAACACCGACTACTACCACGAGGTCCCGTATACGGGTGTCATAAGATGCTACGACTTTACCATCTCCCGCGATGTCATTGCCCCAGATGGGTATCTCAAGCCCGTTCTTCTGGTCAACGGAGGCTTCCCGGGCCCCCTGATTGAGGCCAACTGGGGCGATACAATACAGGTCACCGTACGAAATAACATCACGTCTCCCGAAGAGGGCACTGCCCTCCATTGGCACGGCTTTCTACAAAAGGGCACCCCTTGGGAGGATGGCGTCCCTGCAGTGACCCAGTGCCCGATTGCCCCCGGGAAAGAGTTCACGTATACGTTCCAGGCTGACATGTACGGGACTACATGGTACCATTCTCATTATTCGGCGCAGTACGCTGGAGGTCTGATCGGACCCATGGTAATTCATGGTCCGCAAATTGCAGAGTATGATATTGACCTGGGTCCAGTCATGTTGACTGATTGGTATCATGAGGACTATTTCACGCTGGTGGAGCAAACGATGGCCGTCAACTCTACGCCCGTATTTGCGGACAACAACCTGATCAACGGCAAAATGAACTTTGACTGCGCCAGTGCCAAACACGGAGACAGAGCACCTTGCGTAAATGATGCTGGTGTCTCCCAGTTCCGGTTTGAGAAGGGGAAGAAGCATCTGCTCCGATTGATCAACGCCGGCGCAGAAGCTTTGCAGCATTTCTCGATCGACGGCCACACCATGACGGTGATCGCCAATGACTTTGTACCAGTCCAACCTTACGAAACCAAAGTTGTCACCTTGGGGATTGGTCAACGAAGCGACGTCATTGTCGAAGCGAATGGCGAGCTTGACGCATATTACATGAGGAGCAACATCTCCAAGATATGCAGCCTGGCAAGGAACCACGACGCTTTAGCAGTGATTTACTACGACGACGCCGATACGTACAGCGAACCCAAGTCTGAGGCATGGGACATCCAGGATCCAGGCACATGTGCCAACGATGATCTCGAAATGACCGTTCCTTTCAAAGAGTTGGCCCTGCCTGAGCCTGATTTGACATATGACATGGAAGTCAAGCTCTTTGTCAACGGATCCGGCATCAAGTTGTGGTCTCTGGACGGAGTGACGTTTCGGGGGAACTACAATAGCCCACCTTTGCTGTTGGGCATCTTGGGGAACTATACCTTTGACGAGGAGTGGAATGTCCGGCGCACAGGAAACGCCAGGAGCGTCAGGGTGAATGTCATCAACCACACCCCCGTTGCGTAAGTGCATATTCTTTTCCTGCCGTGGTACCAAGACTGACGGATCTAGACACCCGATGCACCTACACGGCTTCGACATGTACGTTCTTCACGAAGGACTCGGTCCTTGGGATGGGACTATAGTGAGGCCTTCGAACCCGCAACGGAGAGATGTCTTCCAAGTTCGTCCCAATGGACACCTTGTCATGCAGTTCGACGCAGGTGAGAACCCGGGCGTGTGGCCTTTCCATTGTCACATTGCGTGGCACGTGAGTGCGGGCTTCTTCGTGCAGTTCCTTACTGGCGAGGACAAGGTTAGAGGCATGAAGATTCCGGCGGTTGTGGCGGAGACGTGTCGTGAATGGGCAGCGTGGACAGGAGAGAACATCCCGGAGCAGATCGACAGTGGGCTTTGATTGGACTCAACGTGCGATGTTTAGATTGTTCATTATTCATATTTATGGGAAGCAGGCATTATAAAGCTGGTTTATCCTTTGGCTCCTCGTCAGCCCCTTTGCTGTCCTTTTTGACTGACTCAGTCTCTGTAGAAGTGTGCGCCCGTGCGGCATCTCTGCCATATTCTCCAGTCGAGCGCATTCGAAGACCATCGCCGTCTAGCGTTTGTGACGGGGATTCTGGTTTGGTCTGCGTTGTTGTCTCAGGCGCCTCCTCCGACCCTGTTTCCGCCCCCTTCTCTTTATCCAAGATCTCCTCATGTTTCTTTTCCCCTGTATCATGTTTCTCCTTCTCGTCGTCTAGATGCAAGGCTGTATCCACATCTGCCGTCAACTTGGCCACCTCGTCCTCCAACTCCTCTTCATGATCTTTCCTCTGCGCCAACTGTCGCTTTCCTTCTTTCTCACCGACAACGCCCTTCCACAGCTCCTCCAACTCGTCTCGCCAGCCAAGAGCGTCCGCAAACTTGCGCACTTGTGCATCACAGTCGCCCAAAGCCAGGACATCGTCGCTCCTCGCTCCGATCCCACCCACGCGTTGCAGATTGAACAACACGCGCGGTTTGCCTTCTTGTACCATGCCTGGGAGTGCGGCGAAGGGATACACCGACAGGCTGGTACCGATGATCAGGACCAGGTCTGCCATGCTCAGCCGATAGGTTTCCCGATCAAAATGCTTGGGGAGCATTTCCCCAAAGAAGACAATGTCCGGCTTGACTAGCCCCTTGCACTCCTTGTCCTCGCAGCGAGGGACGTCACCCCGTTCCACGTGCTCCACCATCATGTCGCCATCAAACTCCCTTTTGCATTCTACACATCGCTGCGTTGCAAAGCTCCCGTGTGCCTCGACAACCTTGTCCCCTGGCACGCCCGCTCTTCTTTCTAAGCAGTCGATGTTTTGCGTGAATAGTGTATCCAAGAGGTTCTTTCGAGCCAAGAGTGCGATAAAGGCGTGCGACACGGTGGGGTGGAATTTGCCAGGGTAGAGTTCGCGGGCGAGTACGTAGAAGGGTTCGGGGTGTTCGCGAAAATACGATATATCGAATACCGCTTCCGCGTAGGGCAAGTCCAGCCTCGATAGGTTATCGTATAGACCAGTGCCAGGACTTCTAAAGTCAGGAACTAGTTATCGGTGTCAGCCTGCCGTCGCGTAGTTCTAGGGTTCGGTGGCTCACGTACTGCCTGCGGCGGTGGAAATGCCAGCGCCCGTCAGCACGACAATGCGCTTCGCGCGACCCGAACTGATGTACTCGGCGACACCATCCAGGTCTTTCGAGGCCAACGTGACTGGCGGGCCGTTGGAGAGCGAGCTCTCTTCTTGGCCCATCTTGCGACGAGGGACGCGGGGTCCTTTGTCTTTGTGCTTGTCGCGGCGGCGGCGACCTATGGTAGCGTTTGATCGGTTCCAAAGGGCGTTGCAAAGCCGGCGCATAGGCTTGGGGCAGAGGGTGAAGGGTCGCGGAGGGCGGCTCGTGTCGTGCGTGCGGGATTCGCGTGCAGCTGCCCAGCCCAGGCTTCTTTATCTTGTACAATTTGGGCGCTGCTGCATGACGAAAGCGTTGCGAGCTGGACGTTTTGCAGGGTCGCTATTTTCGGCAGCGATCGTCGAGAATGAAGACTGGGTCCATAAAATATTAATGGAGATTTAGAGCGGCAGCCTAGATTAGGCACCACAAGCCTTCGAGAGCAGCGTCCAACGACGCTCTGAGAGAAAGCCGCGAGCAGAGTTCAAAGCGTGCTTGGGTACGTATGCAAGACGTATTTGTAGGCCTTCCGTGAATAGCCCCGAGCAACATGGCTCTGGTAGCATCTGCTGGGCACAGGCACTTCTGACGCAGAGTGACTATCTGATGGGCCACGTTAGGCCAGAGATTGTGCTGAGGAAACAATGTTGCTGTATCGGAAACGACATGACGCGAAACGACCCTGCGACAAATAAAAAAATTGGCCACGCACGCCGGGGACTCATCGACGACCTGTGTCGCCATGCAAGGACCATGAAGGACGACAGCACATGTTCAATCAACCTTTCAAGAAACCTCATAAGAAACCTTATTTTCCCATAAACGCCACATTATGCTCATTGCCAGTTTACATTCATCCATGCCGCTCCCTTGCCTGTGCAAACTGCTCCTCCTGCAACCGTGCCAGCTCCTCCATACTCATGCCACTGTTTGCAAACTTGTCCTGCTTCTTCTCCCGCCCCTTTTGCACCTCCTTGTGTTCCGCCGCCGCCTCCATGACGACGCTGACGTAGTCTGTGAAGCCCAGTTGCTCGAGGGCTTTTGTGATGTGGTCGCAGGCAATGGTCTTCTTTGCCTCCTTTTCGGAGATCTCGTTGGCTTCAGATGAGATGAGGGTGATGAACTCGACGCAACATTCAATGAGGACGTCGCGAGCTTCCTTGGCAAAGGAAAGGCCGGTGCTGCTGGGCAGGATCTCTGTGACGATTTTCTGGACGGTGGCCTTGGGCAACGATAAGTCGTCGTTCCCTGGAGGTATGTTAGCTTATTGAATGTAGAAGAGTCATGAAGCAAGTGAGATGCGGAAGCGAGTTACATGACGTATCGAACCGGTGCCAGAACCTGTCTTGATTGCTCATGCGCATCGCAACGGTAGATGAGCTGTGAGCCTGTAGCTTAGAAGTGAAAGTGAGGATTGTGCAGAGGCAGGATATGGATGGATACTCCGGGATACTTGACGGAGTATATAATAGGTGACTCGGTGACAACAGCAAGACCTCCATGTGAATACGACCGGTGGCAATGAGGTGAGGCTCGTCAGTGCCGTTGTTTGCTCGAGGAACAACACGCCAACATTTGGCTGCGCTTGCAGACAATCATGGACATGTTGTCTCGAGCAAGCATCCTCACTCACGTAGCCGTTTGAATGCAGGTGGCAATGATGAAAGACAAAAATGTTCATGTTCGTTACTCACCCGCAAACTCGTGATCCGACATGGTGTTAGTGTGAAGCTGCGTCGTCTCCCTTGTCAAGCAAGATATAGGTTGTGTTCAAGATGTCTCGAAGATGGAACAAATTTTCGAAAATGATGCGTCAAGAACTAGGCAAAAATGTCTTCAGATACTAATACAATGGGAGAAATTGAACGTTGTTCGCGCGGTGTGCTTCTCTTTTACTCGTCGAGTGAGTGAGTCGCGTCGCGTGCATGAAATGAACCTCCAAATCCGTAGCTGCCATGACGAGGGGCGCCGCCGATATTATACCTGAGCCTGCCAACGGCCACTGTGGCGCTAGCTCAGCACCGTGGCGCAAGTGACTGTGGGCTTTGGCAAGCCACCCCTTGTCCCCACAATTCCGAGTCACCAAAAACTCGAAAAAGTTCGTTCCCTTCCGCGCAGGTTTCTTTCCTTTCAACCAGCAACAATGCTCCATCCGCGCCCCTCACGACATGCGATGCACCGCGTGCCACAATACGTGTGCGCGTGATTGAATGACTTGGTAAGTCTCTTCTGCTACTCTCTTCGCTTCTATGATGATTTCTGTTGTCGCCCCAGTCTTAAGAGGTCCGACAAGCCTCTGGTGCTGATTGACACTGTCTTAGCCAAATAGACGTTTGCTGATCGACGCGCACACATTTTTGTCTTGCTGCATCTTCGAGTGGCCTTTGCTAACGCCGTACAGATAATGTAAGCGACTCCTATGCCAGATTACCTGCACGTTGCCGCCATGATGCCTTGCTATACGGTACTATCAAATACCGATCCCTCGTGACGGAGAAAAACGATAGCCTGAGCGACAACATCGTGCATGCACACTTTGCAACTCGAGTCTTGACGTCGCTAACGCGGTCAAGTCTTTTGCAGAACATGGTGTTTTGATTTCCAAGCACTGTGATGCATGATTGATAGGTAAGACCTTGCGCGCGTTTTCCTACAGAATCACCCACCATTTGCATGATGATACAACTTATTCCATGCTAATACCGAACGCACCCATGTGGATATAAATAAGAGCTTTTCATCTTTCGACTGACTTGCAACACTCCCTTTCACGTTTCTATTTCCATCACTTGGATAAAGCAGCTGCTAACGCGTGTGGAAAGACAGACCTCTACTACTGCTGAAAGGCAGCCATCTCCTCGCCATTCCATTTCACCAACTTGCCACTCAGGTCGTTGTCCGGGTTGGCCACAAATGCCGCAATCACATTCCCAGGCTGCTCGGGCTTGAGCAGGGCGCCCGTGTTGTATGCGTCGACGAAATCGTCGTACACGGCCTTACCCATGGTGTCCTTGCCCTCGGATCGTAGTGCGGCCTGCATGTCGGTGTCGACGCGGCCCGGCGCCAGTGCTAGGGACGTAATATCCGGCTCTTCTAGAGCAATGTGCGTGGAGAGTGCGTTAACCGAGGACTTTGACGACCCGTAGGCACCCCAGCCCTCGTAGGCCTTGGTAGACGCGCCGCTCGAGACCCAGATCAGGCAGCCCTTGGACTTTCGTAGCTCTGCAAGTGCAGCCTTGGCCTGTGGATGTGAGAAATGGCCGTGGATGACGTTAGCTGGAGAGATTGGGAGGAGTAGCTTACCATAGTGAAGTTGCTGAATACATTCACGTTGTACACATGTTTGAGGTCTACCAGTGACGAGTCTGCCATCTTCTTGGGATTCAGGACACCGTGATTGATGACCACACCGTTCAAGCCGCCAAACTTCTCAACGGCCAGAGTGACCAGTTTCTCTGGGATCTTGCATGCGTCATTAGCTCAGTTGATTCCTTGTAAAGCTCAGAGCGAGCAAAGCAAGTTTGTACACACAGTCTCGTCGGTCATGTCACCAGCTACATATTCGACTTGCTTGGGTGACTGCGCCTTGATGTTCTCAAGTAGGTCGGCTGAGCGTGCGGCAAGCACCACGTTGTGTGATTGGGAGAGCAGGCGTTTGGTCACGGCGAGTCCGATGCCTTTGCTCGCGCCGGTGATGATGAACGTTTTGGCCATGGTGTTTGATCGTCAGTTTGGAGCGTAAGATCTTTTCTCGCCTTGCGTAGAGCTAATGAGGAGGAGGGACTTGGGTTCAGTGGTAAAGTGAAGACTGGATGCAAACGAGGATGACTATCGTGTGGGGCTCGAGATGATGTCGTGGTGGGGGGGTTCTATGTCAAATTGTTCGTACTTTGAACAACTTGTGGGAGCAGCCTTAGTCCATGATACACCAATAGCTCAAGTAGTCCGGTCTTTCAGGGTTTGTTTGTCCTCTTTCGCGAACTTGTAGTACTCAGATGTTGGAGCCACGTTGTGACAATGTAGAAGATCGACGCTAGGGGAGGTAGCCCTGTATAATTTCTAATATTTCACTGGCTTGACAATGATGCGTTGGCCGAGTGGTCTAAGGCGCTAGACTTGAATCCACTTTTCAATATCTAGTCTCTTCGGAGGCGTATGTTCGAACCATGCACGCATCGAAATTTATTTTTTTGACAACCACGCTTTTTGCAAAGAGGCCCGACACGCCTTGACTGAGACGGTCGCGGGGAATTGTTGAAAGGCTCTCTCCCTTCGCTGTGGTCGACATTGAAGGGCGCTCGGCTACCTGGGCCAGTGTCATGATATTGACTTCGTTCCCGCCATTCTCGCGAATCTCCTTTTTACTCCTATAAACATCGCTCACGCGGAGGTGATAATGACCATGAAAGGATCCTTGGCGCTTCAAAAACGATTGGGGAAGCGTGCGGCTTGGTGCAGGTGACTCATGGCCCTAGAGAAGCTCCCGTCAATCATTAGCCGCTTGACCTGCAGAGACGGTGGGAATGATGGTGAGCACGCTCAGCTCAGCGGCGGCGCGTATATGGGACGCGTGCTTCACCAGCCACCAGCCAAATCACATTTTGTTTCCTTTACATCTACAGCGCGCCCCTTCAACCAAGTTCCTAGCGCTGCGCTCTATCCATCCTTCCTGATTCAATGCTCTTGGCTATTCGGAGCAGTAGCTGAGATCGACCCATTCCACGAACTCACATATTCCAAACTGTCCGGAGACTACTTTTGCACCCGACATGAAGACGTTTACCAGGAATGCAGACGCCTCTGCCCTTCGATGCCCACCGGGCTGCGACGATGAAGCCTTTTCTCATGTTCGAAAAATAGACCATGTCGCGCGCAACTCACCCGAGGACGTGTACGGGCGCGGATCTTGGGGCTACACAGGTAAGACAGACAATCCGAGCAACTTGCAAGCCTAGCATTGATAGACCGCCCTCCTAGTGCTCCGAACGACATATTCCCATGAGTCAGACGCACTTTTCCCCATTGCGGTGGAAAAGCTCAACCGCTGGATTAAAGGCTTCTGGGCCTTTCAGAGCCTCTTTGTGCGGCAATCGGCAGAGTTTATGTATCTGAAAACCGACCCGATTTACAACGACGTTATCGCTGAGCGCTTCTGCTTAGACATTGTCGAAGATCGCGAAAAGCTCAATTGTAGCGACTTGCAAGCTGCCAGTCCTGCTGATGTTGATCTTTTGGGTCAGCGATTTGACGTGTGGCGTATCTCTGTTGGCGCAGAGCATGGCTTCGAATGGAGCCCACGTTTCTCCGATTGTATCCTGATCGACGATAACTCATTGGCCTCTTTGAATAATCTACCCGAATATCCACCAGATCTCAAGGCCCTCTTAGGGTCTCGAGTACCCACGCAGAAATTTGATCAATGGTACGACGACGGGAGCGCATATGTGTGGCTAATGGATGCACGGGGAGTCTCGAAATACGCGAGAGATGCAGACTTGCAACAAGAAAGACCTAGCGCACGGGGATGGTTCAAAATTTCCCTCTTGATGCTATGGGAGGCCTGGGATGCCAGAGCCTCGTATGATGCAGGGACGGTTCTGTCGTGCGAAAACGATGTGGATGATGAAGATCCCGACAGTTACTGGTACGATTGGTGAGCGTAATGGCTACACGTACTCGGAAGAATGATGCCACGCCCTGACGTGCTTGAGCCGTCCTCGGCCAACATATATATCTATCTGTATATAATTTGGATCTTTATATGTAATATTGGATGGACTCAATGAAGTCGTCACTTCCGACACCCTAATATTCACACGCCGCAAGAGTGCTGCGAACTCTTTGCCTCTCCAGATCCTTAAGAACTGGGGATCAGCCTCCAGCTTCTAAGCTTGCCCACCGACTGAAAGGCAGGGCGCAGTAGGTAAGCCCGGGCTGAAGCTGCGCGCTGCATCCTGGGATTGAGGTACCCAGCGATGGATTCACCTCCATGAAGATCTGAATCGTGGTCTGGCTCTCAAATGCAATTTCCCTGCACAGGTCACCCTCCTTTGCAACATACCAGGTGCCACAGTATTCGGTCGTCCCCTCTGCCAGTGTCGAGTTTTCCGGTCGCTGAGAAATGGTGCTCGAGTATCCAGTCGCTCGTTCTGGTGTCGTGTTGCCGCCGTAGCCCGTCGAATTGGTCTGGAACTGACCGTTCTGTGGCGCGACGCAGAGGACATGGCCGAATGCAGCATCGCTTGCGAGATGCAAGTTTGTGCAATCCACGTCGATCCAGCGGTTGTACTTGCGCACGAACCCATGGGAGAAGATATATGTCGTCTGGGTCAGGTTTGATTCGATCGAGGTGCAGCTATCATCAGGTTGAAGTCGCCATGTCCGCCCGCAAGGCGTTGGCAAACAAAGCTCAGTCGCTGCAGCAATATTATCACAGTCTAGGATGGCTTCGTCGTTCTCCCGATAAAGGGCAGCCGAGGAAACACTGTTGGCCAGTGCGATTGAATCGCAGGTGTCTCCTTCGACAGTGGTATAGCGGTTATCGGACAAACAGAAGTCTGAGCGCACTGGGAGATCGATGGGCGATTCGGGCTTCTCGGTGTCTGCCACCTTCCCGCACTGATCTAGAGAGTACTCCAACTGCGACTTAACGAAGTCATCGTAGAGTGAGTACCTTGATCGCTGAAGCATGGAATAGCGCTCGATCCAGCAGTACGAGCACATCTCGCTCTCGGGCATATCTTGGACTGTATCGACCAGTTGGAAGTTGTCGATGATTTCTGCGAAAACAAGTGTTATCATTTGCGTGGTGCTTGTGCAGCTTCAAGACCTACCGCCGCAGTATTTGCCTGTTTCCGGGTCTTTGAGACAAGTTTCGTTGTAACCAGCCCAGATCCTGCCACCGAGGAGGGTTGGCAAAGCATCGCTTATCTTGTAGCCGTCGCAAGCCACCGACACGGTTTGAAACCAGTTGCTGAGACTCTCTTCACAGCTTGCGTCGCATACTATGTCAGTTTCTTCCTTCGACCCCAGCCAGGAATGTAATCCTGGCTCCTGGAAGACCTCGGTCCGGTTATCACATCGTATAACTTCTGTCAATGCTGAGCTGCATGTCGCCGGTAGGTGCAACGAGTGCATGCTCTCCAAGCTTTCGCTGGTCCAGATTCGGTAGCCCTCGAATTTCTGTTGCCCCGCCGGATTCACCGTTCCTTGGAGCCAAGCGAGGACAGAAGACAAAAAGCCATTGATGTTATCGCGGGCAAGTGTTGCCCTTCCGCCAACCGGAGAAATCATCTCCTCGATGGCCTTGGTGCAAAGATTATATATCCAGATGTCTGATGTATCCTCAATTTCGAAGCCGCGGACCTGGCAGTCTTCCGTGTCAAGGCAATCTTGTGAGTAGTCGTCGAACCAGCTGTACAGACCCGCTCCGAGGACATATATCGAGGCCGAATTGATGATTCGAACTGCCCAGGAAACAGCACAGCCTCTCTCGGAGCCTGTAATGCATGAGGTAAAAGTTGGATCGTTCGGAAATGTACCAAGTATGAAAGGCTGGGGCGCCTTGGGCACTGGTTGGAAGTACTGTTGTTGTGAGGCGATTAGCATTCAACACAAAGGGATTCCAGAGAAAATTCAACAGCATGAAGAGGGATTTGTGGATACTTACCGGAGACTCGGTCTGTATCATGCCCATTACGACATTTTCCGCATTCGAAATCTGGTACTGATACAGCACGTTGTGCTCGACAGAAGTTCCCCAAAGCCACGCGGTCTCGCTTTCGATCAAAAGTCCTCGGGCGGCGTAGATATCTATTTGATCGAGATCTTCTTGATCCAGGTCATGGTCGGCGGTCCAAAGCCACGCATTCTCGATGTATGCTGTTGAGCCAGGTGTCAGATGCATGAGCATCGAAGCAGCCTTGCAGTGGTGTTGAATGGTGCCGCTGCCCTTTGGGCAATTGGCCAGGGATAAATCGCTCCCTTCCGCCCCTCCAACTCTGATGTGAGAATCTGTAGGCAATGTCAGCGCTTCATGGTCTTCCAATGCACGGATTGCCCGCTGGTTAGGCAGCAAATACCCCAAAGACCAGCTGAGCCCTTGCTTGATTGATGAACATTCCATTCAACTACAATGGCTCCAGCAGTGCCACCCTTGACGGTGAACATCATGCTTTGTATCTCAATGATACCGACGTCGCCCTGCTTGCCAACTTGGACAACTGGCTTGGGGCGCGTTTCATCCTCAAACTAGAATTTGTCAGAGGAAACACTCCAAAGCCATGGGGAAAAGTCAGTGATAAGACTTGAACGTACCTTGCTCCCCGTTCCCATAATCTGAGACCACGCTTGTCCAATGATCCTGGACCCGACAGGCACATGAACAGTGTCCTTGACTAGGTACATGCCGAATGGAAAATACACGACAGAAGAAGTGTTGGCCGCACCCTCTAAAATCGAGTTCAATACTTTCGTATCATCTGTTACTCCGTCCCCCTTGGCACCAAGTGCTTTGACGTTCATGACATCTGCGGTCGACAACTCATGATAGCGTGGGCGACGTCGAGTGTAGAGATTAGGAGCCTGATAGTCGTACGCCTGTCCTACCAGTGCGTCTTTTCGAATCATGGTAGGGATGCTAGCGCCATTAGAAAACTGCGTCTGTCCATCGGCACCCGTGGCGTTGTTGATGAGGCCAAAGCCCCAGCTCTGGACGACGACCTGGTCGCCACCATCGAGAAGTGGCGTCGAGACAGACTCGTCGACAATAGCCGCTTCCGTGTTAAAAAACCCCACATTCTGGACGAGGAGTGAGGTTGAGTTCTCGTTGACGAGCGTGGTGACAATGCCTTTGGGTGTATTGGCGATGATGGAATCAAGAAGGACCAGAGAGCCCACTCCCTGGCCAGTACTCATGGGCCCTCCAGCCTGCCGCAAACGTGTCAGTGACAATCGTAACACAATATTTGAATGGGTTCATGCTTACACCGCCGACAATAACAAGGCCTTGCTGGCAGCTCTCGATGACAAAGTCTTGCATCGTCCAGGCCCAGTCCCAGTGAACCTGGAGGGCATGCACAGCATTGACGAAGACCAGCTGGCTCGTGGTAAACTGCTGGTTACCAAAGTATGCCCTGCGGACAAGATTATCAGCAAACTGGTGCGATAGGCCTGGGATGCAACCCCTTGCCTCAAACCCTCCTTGCTTCATTGCAAACACATATGGCATGAGTGGTTACTTACCCGAAATTGCCACCGACGAACGTGAGATCTGCTAGAAAGCCGCCAGATCCGTTTTCCATGTAAATTCCCTTGTTGAGGTTAGGCTACAAATGAGGGTTCAAGGTTTCATTCGAGCGTGCTTACTTGCTGGTTGTTACCGGGAACATCAGAATCGTAAAGCATGTAGAACTCGATGTTCTCCAACGACGTCGCCTGAGCCACCTGAGACAGAGCGCAAAGTCAGCAACGGTAGCGCAATGATACTACATGTCGAAAACGTGTGCTCACCTGCCAGTGTATGGCACACATGTAAATAAAAGGATCAGCTGGGCGGATGTCGATCTTGAAGTTCTTGATGCTACGAAGGAAGTTGGCTGTGTTGAGATACCTGTTGGATTCTCACGTCAGATTGGGATGTTCTCATGAGGTCCAATAGGAACCCGGGGGCAGGAGAAGGAGATAAGTACCACTGCTCTTTGTCGCTGACGTAGACGTCGCTGACTATGACACCTTGACCAACAAAACTCGAAGCGGCGAGCAGAGTCGGGACGCTTATGGGCTGCAGAAGAGGTGAGCTACGTCCAAAATTTGATTTAGCAACAGTCTGCCAGGCTATACTCACATCTCCAAGGAATTCCGTGTTGAAGTATTGAATCAATGGGCTGCTAACCAAGTAGGTACCAGGTGGGAAGTAGACGACGGCGGGATAGATAGAACTACTGCCGCAATTGGCACCGCATCGACCGCCCTCGGTGATGGCCTTGTTGATGGCAGCAGTGTCGTCTGTAACTCCGTCACCCTTGGCGCCGTATTCCTTGACGTTACGCCAGACCTGGTTGCATAAAAAGTCAAAACTTGTGACGTACGTTTGGAAGATGCTCATGCATTGCATCTACATACCTTGTATCCTTTGGGAGCCATAGGACTCATGCCATCGCTTCCCATATCGGTCATCCAATACGCCTCAGCACGTTTCTGGGTTACATCCTCTCCGTAGACCGAGAGGCGGCCCTCGGGCGTCTTCTTGGGCGCGGGTGCATTCGTATCATTGTTCTTGGGCGCATACTTTTGCCTCATGAAAGTAGCGACCTCGCTATGATTGCCACGAGGCCTCTGTGGCGCGGACTCTGCAACCAAGCGAGCAGCCTCCTTCAGCGCGTCTGGCAGGGTGTAGCTTTTCGCATCCGCATGCCGACTTTGACCTAAGCCATCGCCCGATGAGTCTCGCTTTTGGGTATCATTCAGATTGCTATAATCTAGCGGAGCAGCCAGCTTGCGCTTGGGGGGATGCGGTTCAAACTCGAGTTTGTTGAAGTTGGGACTTTCCACCCGAGCCTTGTTTCTTTTTTTCAGAGCTTCCAGAGCATCCTTGATCAGCTCTTCGGCTGATGTGACGTTGCTACTGTTGTCCGAGCGGTTGCCGACGGCCCTCTCGAGACGACTTGACTGGTGCAGACCGTGATGGTGTCTTCCAGCATTGTGGCCGTGAGCGTCCACTGTGGGCAGCGAGAGGAAGCCGATGATGAGACCGAAGTGAATCAGCACGAAGAAGCATCGGCGTAAGAGCGTAGTAGTGCAAGGCTTCATTGTCGCAGGGGAGCAAGCCTGGCTGGCCCCGACGAGGATATCGAGAGGGTGATTCGCAGACGGAAGAAATTCCACAAAATAACGACGTAGAGAGGTGACTTGGGCGAAGGAAATGTCCAAAACCAGCCGCGGATCAACTGCAACTTTGAACGGTAGTGTTTGAACAATGAGGTGAACAGGGTCAAGCTTCAGTCCTTTGCAAGTCTGCCCGCGGCCTAGGCTACTTCTTTCTTATGTCTCCCAGTGCGTGTGGACTCTGGAGGACATGGCTCATCAGAGGCACGCCCGCAATTCCGCATAGCTACGTGCATAGCTGCATAGTTAGCGAGGGATGGGCTGCATAGTCCAGGTCCTCATGCTCGCTTCGCATGTACATGTACATTTGGCTGTCGGTCACATTGCAGCCGAGGATGCATGTGTGCTGTGTCTTATGGCCCAGGCTTGGCCCTACTGAAGTGTATGGATGCGATTGGTGAAGTCGTACTCAGTTGGTTGCCACTGGACCTCGCTTGTAGATATGACCCACCTTTCCACGGGGGGGCCCCGGCCCTCTCCCGGGCTTCGTGGGCGTGGACCGCCCGTAAGTCCGCCGACCGAACCCCTGATCGACCGAACCCCTGATCACCCGGCGCGGCCCAGGGGCCAGAGCCGGTGTCCGTTCGCAGCCTTCCAGGAACACGCCAAGCGCCCCAAGCGCCCACGGAAACGCCAAGACCTAGCACTACTGCAGGTACGGATACCGCGTCTTATCTCTTGAGCTGCTGAGCATTGTTGACTACGTAGGAAACCGACTCAAGACATTTCGTCAACCTCACTCTCGCGGCTTGATCTGTGCTGGTGCACCCCGCATTAGTTTGGAAGTCAGCATTCAGCCCATGTGCGCAAGGCCAGAGCCCCGCGAGAAGGCTGCGTGACGTCTCTCGATTTGTTTTTCAAAGCGGTGTGATTCTCCAGCCTACAGTGCTCGGTTCAATACTAGTTTGCCGCTTGCAGGCAGCAAATTTCAGCTTCTGGAGATGATCCTGCCACCGGCTGTCCTGCAGGTCCCTGCGTGCCAAGCACCCGTAGAGACATTTTTTTTCGCTCAGATGAAGCTGACCAACATGTACTCATGCCCCTTCCTACCGCACGGCCCCCAACCTAGTCAGCGAGCAGTGGCGGTTAATTTCGTGCCGAGCCACGAACCGAGATTGAACGACGTGCAGATTGGAAGGAAAGGAGGGGGCGTTGCATTCTCATTTTTCTTGGCCCACGGGCTCATTGCACTCTGTGGCATCGTCCGACAAAAGGTACCATGTCACCAATGTCCTATTGTGGCAAGGCCTGTGATGCACAATTTTGTGAGCAGTGAGCAGACCCTTCTCATGGACATGTAGAGTGACCCAGTGCTTGGCAACGCTGGGATTTCCAAGACAGGAACTTCGGGTGCGTCTCCTTCATTGACTCCGACTCTAGCTTGAAAGGCGCCCAAAACCAAACGAGAGTGTCTGGCGTACTGCGTGCCACTGGTTCCTTTTATTCATGTCTCTTCCCCTTGATACCTTGGCCATTCTCAAGCTTATTGAGTCCACCTCCTCCAACATTTGACATACGACGCCAACACCACGCTAAACAACAATGATACGGCCAGCTTGGGCCTCCTTAGTGACGCTTCTCCTCCTGTGGTCCTTTGTAAAGGCACAAGAATGTAGTGAGACGGTTCCCTGCGAGAATGGCTGCTGCAGCAAGTTTGGTTTCTGTGGTTTTGGAAAGGATTGTATGTGAACATGAACAGAGGACACTTGCTCCATTTGCAGACTACCGCAGTCACTGACCTTCATGCAGATTGCAGCGACGATGTTTGCAAGAACAACTGCGACGCAAAGGCGCAGTGCGATCCTGGAGACTTTGGGGAAGACTTTGTCGAGCTTGAGAAATGCCCCCTGAACGTCTGCTGCTCCAAGCACGGATACTGTGGCACCACGGAAGAGTTCTGCGGAAAGAAAAAGGTCGACCGGCCGTCGTGCTCGAAAGACGACAGCAGCTTTTCCCGCGTGGTTGGCTACTACGAGTCTTGGTCCGAGGGTCGGCCTTGCAACAGATTTTACCCAGAGCAAATTCCCAAGGGTATCTACACACACATCAACTTTGCCTTTGCTGGCATCGACCCCGACACTTATGAGCTGGTACCTGCTTCTCAGTCTGACATTGAACTGTATGAGCGTGTTGCCGCTCTTAAGAAAAAGGACAGCCAGCTCAAAGTTATGATTGCTGTTGGTGGTTGGACCTTTAATGATCCTGGACCGACGCAGACGACCTTCTCTGATATTGCAAGGAGCGAAAAGGCACAAAAGGCCTTTATCAAGTCGGTACTCAGCTTTATGCAAACATACGATTTTGATGGCCTGGACCTCGATTGGGAGTATCCTCAAGCTGAGGATCGTGCTGGGCGAGACGAAGATTTCGAGAACTTCCCCAAGTTTATGGCGAATGTGAAGAAGGCTCTGACGGACTACGAAGTCAGTGTTACATTGCCAGCATCATTCTGTGAGTCTCTCAGCCTCTTGTTCTCTTCTCCATGAATTTGTTCCTCGAGTCCAGCGAGCGCTAATTTGATACGTTCGTAAGGGTACCTCCAGCATTTTGACATTAAGAAGCTTTCGAAGTATGTTGACTTCTTCAACATGTAAGACGGAACCTCCTTAGAATTGCCCTTTTGAGCAGCCAAAGCTAAGCCTTCCGATCACTGTCAGGATGACCTATGATTTCCATGGAGTCTGGGACAAGCCCAACAAGTGGGTTGGGCCGTATCTCAACTCTCATACGAACTTGACGGAGATCAAGGATGGCATGGATCTTCTCTGGCGTAACGACATTAGTCCATCCAAAGTCACACTGGGCATGGCGTTCTACGGTCGAGGTTTCACTGCCACAAGCCCCAATTGCCTAGAGCCTGGCTGCACGTTCGAGTCTGGAACACCAGCTCAAGCTTGTAGCGGAGAAATCGGCGTCATGCTGAATTCGGAGATTGAGGATATTATGGCGAGCGAAAATGTCTCGCCAGTTCTCGACAAGGAGGCAGCGGTGCAGGTGCTGACCTATGGAGACGGATACTGGGTCACATACGACGATGAGGACACCCTCCAGCTCAAGGCCGACTTTGCAAGGAGCCAGTGTCTCGGCGGAGTCATGGTGTGGGCTATATCCCACGACACAGACGATGCCAAGTACTCGATTGCACTGGCCAAGGCCGCTCCTCGCAAGAAATTCCCGTGGGTCGACTTGCTCCTTGCAGACAGTGAATCAGGCTACACCTATGACGAACACTACAAAGAACAGTGCCGTTGGACAGGCTGCGACGAGATCTGCCCGAACAACTGGATTCGTATGATGCGCAAAGACAGCAAGGCTCGGGACCAGGAATTCATGGTCGACAACACGGGATGCGACGGGCGAGGCAGCCATAAGCTCTGTTGCCCCCCTGACCAGGATATTCCCACCTGTGGATGGTACACGCATCACAACGGCAATTGCGACGAGACTTGCCCATCCGGCACCAAGGAGATTGGTAGCAACGCGGCTTACTGTGATCTCAAGGGTGGTGCTCAGGGCATAGCTGGCGCCAAAAAGTATCAGGCAGCATGTTGCACGGTGGACACCCAGAGCATGGAGCTCTACAGTCAATGCTCTTGGCAGGATTGGCCCGTTTGTGCCAATGGCAGCTGCGGGGATGACGATACCATTGCCGAGTCCCATACGGGGAGCGGCGATGCCAGGTGCATTGGCTGGTACTCCCTCGAGGACTCGGACGGGTTTGGTCCCAGGAAGTACTGTTGCGACCAGCCTGACGAGAACACTGCGTGGAGTAGCTGTGACTGGTATGACAATCTCGGTTCCTCTACGTCGGAATTCCCGTCCGATTACTGCCATGCCAACTGCCCAGACGGCGATGTTCGGGTGGCCATGGAGCAAAGCGAATGCGCTGGTGGAAGCGCAAGGGCTCGCTGCTGCAAGCCGGATTATAAGACATTGACGAAGCGCTTCTCCAACGACGAAGACGTTTACTATGATTCGATGCTCGACTCTTTCCTCGACGATGCTGTCTGCGACTCTGTGTCTGACATTTTCGACTGGGACCCCTTCAAGAGGGCCCGCGCTCTTTCTGATCTGAGCCTGTACAGGAGGGCGGACGACAGCTCCTTTCTGAAGTGGCAAGCCGAGAGCGCTACCATTTCATTGATAAGTGTCCTCTTTTGGGGATCTCCACGGCCAGCCACGATCGACGTTTGGGACAACCAAATCAGGGTCTCTGTCTACAACAGCCTTTCGTACGAGAACCTGGCGGACTACATTCAGAATGCGGGCAGGGAGCTTTTCATGTCGCTGGGCTCAAGCCAGGGCCCTCGGTACGTGGCCTGTAACATGGCCCTGTTGAACCAAGACGTCGGCGGTGACGGAGATGATGGCGGCGGCTCATTCATCACGGACTGTACGTGCGAGCGAGATGACTGCTGCCAGGAAGACGACGACGAGTGCATTGCTTTCGGAGAGCAAAGCCTTCGGATTGCCGCCCGCAGCAACGAGAAAACTTACAGTTGGTTCATACCAGATCCGTCGACTGGAGAAACGGTGGATCTCTCGTGGTATGCACCAGAATATCCCATTGCAACCGACCTGAAACCCGTAGAAGACCTTGCCAAGCTCACAGAGACATGGTTTGCCAGCGACAAGTGCGCCGTGCTCAGGCCTGTGACCAAGAGCATCCTCCGCAATGGTCTCGTACAGACAGACGTGGCGCAAATGGACCATGCTTTCGAGCGAAATGCGATCGTGTCGTGGGCCGACAGTGCATTCGACGGATTGCTCGCCGGGAAAAGTTCCGACCGGGACAAGTTCATGCGAGACGGCGAGCATTACTCGCTGCCTTTTGAATTCTTTCAGAACACGTTGACGCAAGTCAATTCTCCCGCGGGAAGCTTCCAGCTTCGAATGATGAATGCTTTGGGCAGCAACGCAAACCCCGACGTCATGACGCTGCTCTCCAAGGAACTGAATCGTATGAAGGCAAACGTAAGTTCACCATCTTCTCATTTCCGCTTGAGGGACAACCCAGAAGACGGATGCTCTTTTCAGCCACCGACCAAGACGTTTAAATAGTCCTTTACTAACATATCGCGTCCGCTTTTCTGTAATTTTAGTTCTGGCTCTACAATCAACCGGTGGGCGAACGCATCAACAAATTCACCAAGGGGAAAAACAAAAGAGATCTCCAAAAGGCCGGCGGTTTGATTCGAGATGTAAGTCTCTGGCGGCGGCAGCACCAAAGAGCCACCAGTCAGCTGCAACGTACCTGGTATGCTAATGGTGTTTCACTACGCAGGTTATAGCGGCGTATCTGTGGCATAATGAGCGCAAGCCTAACGATCGCCTCAAGACGGTGGTCAATAGCTTGCGGGAGATTCTGCACGAGGCAGAAGGTGTGCACTACAGCAGGTATCAGGTCAGAGTGCATGCTGTCGAGCATTTCGATGCCTGGCTTGGCTCTCATTTTGCTGCCATGAGGTCCAGTGTGTCAACATTTGTGACAACGTACGCGACGACATTGCTGGACAAGGACCACGTCCAGAACAACAAAATCTGGCGAGCTCAGATCAAAAATATGGAGAACAAAGGCAACATACTCGAGGATATTGACACGGAGGGCTTCTTCCCGTCGCTGGATGACGATGGCAATACATGAGCTTGATGAGAGGAAGAGGAAAAATGACTGGCGTGCTAAATGGGTCCTGCTCAGCCTGGTGTGATGGATCATAAGATTTACTAATGAGTCTTAGACTTGGCTGGAGAATATATATGAGGACAGTATAGACTGTGGGACTGATTTTGCCTTGTCGACTTTGCGTGTGAAGCAGTATCTTATGTTCAATTATACCCACGTAGCCTTGAATCTTTCACTACAGTATTGCTATCCTCCCCACACCCTCGCACTTACATGTACAATGACGCAATCTCACACTACATACCTTCCCTGCTTGCGACTTCATTTTGATAATAACTCCTCCACGGCACTCTAGCACTTGCATACAATGACGCAATCTCCATGTCTTATAGTCCTGCTGGCGACATGGACTTTGGGTTATTATCGCCCCCACGCCACTCTAGAACTCCGCAGGCGACTGGATTCCGCGGAGACGAAGCCTCATTTGAGACAGACAGAATAGTCTCGTCGAGAAATACACCTGGCCGTGAATATCCCGTTCTCAGTCTTCCAAGCAACGCCATGGACTTTAGTGGACTTCCCCTCGAATTAAATCTCGAAATCTTCAAGCACCTGTCTCTTCACGATCACGTAACTTGCCTTCAAGCATTTCGACGGTACGAGAAGGCTCTGGGGGAAGCACTCTATATAAGACTTCCCCCAATCCAGGCATCAGTCGCAGCCGATGGTCAGCAAGATCAAAGAAAAAGAAACCATCACGCTTCGGAGAACACTAGGACGGAAAGCTTTGGAAGCAAGGATGTCCTGCGCTGGGCCATCGAGCATGGCTCTATCGCTACTCTCCTCAAAATCGACAGCGTCGAGGAGTTAAAACCTCTTATCAACGCCTTGAGTTTCACAGCGAAAAATCCCGCATTGGTTGGGGGGGGGGGGGTTTCTCACCTGTTTCTTTACTGCAGCTCGCTTGCGTGTACGGCCAGTTTGAAATCGTCCAGCTCCTTGTAGAGCGCGGTGCGGACGTTAATCTAAGTCTGGACCGAGACCTAGGACTACTTCCAATACACTTTGCTACGACAGGACAATTAGTCGCGGAGCTCATGTCGCATGGAGGCCATTGCGACACAAAGGATGGCATCTCGCCATTGGTAACGTGCCTTTGCTGCAAAGCTGATGTGAGTGCTGTTCGTGCGTTCCTGAAGCTCGGGTGCAGTCCTCATGGCGCCACGCCCAATGGAACGACAACGGCTGTGCTAGCTATCAAGAACGCAGACTTCGATACACTTCAGGTCCTCCTGGATGCAGTGGTAGACATAAAAGAGTCTCTCCCTGGGGGAGCACACGCTCTTCACTACGCTATATGTCTAGCTGAACACATCCCTGGTAAGCATGTTTCTCTCTCCAACCCCCTGACACTCTGACAGCTTACCTATAGGCCACGACATTCCGCTACGAATGGTTCGAACGCTATTACATCATGGCGCCGATGCCAAATCCAGCTACGAATCCATTACGGACACGGGTGGCCGACGCGAACCTGAGCCACGCTCGACCCCCTACCTCTACCTCGCCACAATGCTTCCTGAAACAGAAGACATAGTAGAGCTACTTCTTGATCGTGGAGCGGATGCTAATTGCTACTTCACCCTGAAACGAGGCGTTCTTAATCCCCGAATGTGCTCCGAGTCTGATACAAGGCCTAGCCATTCGACTCATATGAGCAAAACACTTGTGGGCGAGCTCATTCGTACGACAATAACCAGACCTCCTGATGAGAATGCTGAATCTTATATCAAACCCGATGTTATCAGGAAGCTGAATCTCTTGGCCCTGCATGGTGCAGATATGAAGCACTTCTGGGCGTTCAACAACTACGATGGGCGTATCGACGGACAGCCACTCGTTTTTATCGTCATGATTCCGCATTTGATGAGGCTAGGAGCCGATCCTGATTATCTAGGGGCGCCGCCTGGTTCCGGTGCTGGAAATCACCTTCTTCACTTCTTGATAGAAAGTCTCTATCCCAAAGTCCAAGATACATGGACGGAGGCACAGGTCTACTGCGACATCCGTTTCAAAAGGCCCTCATTCTTACTCGAGGCAATGCAAGCTATTCTCGATCGCGGTGCGGACCCCAACGCGACAGGCCAAGATGAAGCAACACCTCTTATGCTGGTCTGCGACCAGAACCCTAGCATGACCGCCACGTTGCTGATGAAAGCGCTCCTTGAGAGTGGCAAGGTCGATATCAGGGCGAAGGCATCCAATGGCCAGACGGCTCTTCACATCGCTTCTCGAGTATCATTGCAAAGTTCTGTAGACTATGACGACTTTTGTCTGAGGTTGCAGTTCTTGCTGAGGTACCCTGAGAGCTTGAAAGACGTGAATACCAGAGACGACCTCGGAAGGACACCTATTCACGGGCTCCTGGACGAGGGGTGCGAATGGGTTTCGCCAGGAGAAGTCGATCAATATTCGAAGCTGCATACCTTGCGTCGGGCTCTGGTGATGCTCATCCGTTCGGGGGCCGACACTACAGCTCGTGTGCACCCCCCAGGAGAAATATGCAGACACCCTATGGGTTGGTTTATCCGCGGGAACGTGCGAACCCCCTTTATGACTCATTATTTCGGTCCCGAAGGTGACGACTTTTGGGAAGATGAAGAGTGTGAAGAGGAGATAGGAGATACACCCCTCCATATGGCTTGCCAAACGAGCCATGATCCGACGATTTTCATAGAGGTCCTCCTTCGTGGCTGCGCACGGAAAGATGTGAACGCGGTGTCGAGACGACTGCGTTTGACCCCACTGATGATGCTCGTGGGGTTAGCAGCAAAGGGACTGGTTCTTCGCGAGGCTTTGATGAGGGCTATCAACCTCCTGGTCGACGCGGGTGCTGATACGCAGCTGCGTGATTCCAGGGGTCGGACTGCTTGGATGGTCTCGATGGAGATGAATGACAAGGTACCGTCTTGGCTCTGGGGACTGTACCTGGAAGAGATCATGCCTGAGATGTCTTGTACGGAGAGGAAAGAGGCTTTAGGGCTTGACATAAAAGAACGGGTATCTCTGAGGCAGGAGAGTAGTAGATAAGCTAGTTTTGTATCTTGTATGCATGCGAATAGTTCAATGGCAGATGATCGAAAGGTCATATTGACTACATCGACACAGAGTATAACACAGCTAGTAGCTGAACTCTAGTTTACACCAACTCGCACGTCATGCCCTTATAGGACGTGTTGCCGCAACCGTACACAGCATCGCACCTCGCAATTCCCATCTTGACCAACCAGTCATCGCCATTGTCCCAGACGATAGTCAGACAACCATCCTCATAGTCATCCTTCATGACCTCACCAATCCCATTCAAGTCCACGCAGACATCGTCCATCTTGCTGTTGATGATGTAAATCTCGAAATCTTCGTAGGACCAGGTGACCATCTTGCCGCTTCCGGCGGGGGGAATGACTCCGTTGCCTTCGACGGTGTATGTACCGTCGCTCTCGGCGCTCGACTTCATGCAGTCTACGAGGATGTTCAAGATATCCTCAGTTACATCGCCGCCATTGCCTGTGACGCAGTTGGGACCGTTGACCCAGGCGTCAGATCCGAGGCAGTCGGCTTGAGCGGCAGTGAAGAAGCCGAGAGCAGTGCCGACGACGAGGAGTGTGTTGGAGATCATTGTGAATTTGTGGTTTGGTGGTTGGGAAGCTTTTGTAGGAGTGGTTTGATTGCTGAGTTGCTGACTGATGGTTTTTTTGTCGTGAGTTTGTTGTTGATGAGGGTGTAAGTTGAACTCTGGAGGTGGCATCAAGTCGATTATTTATAACCCTTCTCAGGCTGAGCTTCCCCCTGGGCAAAGCCTTTGCCATGACGTTGCTGGGCTTGACCTCACCAGGGAATGCATTCACTTGACCTCACCGGGTCCCATACTCAGCGTGCTGTCATGATCATCCCCATCAAGAGCCTAGGATGTGAAGCGGTACAGGCCAAGAGTCATCATCGCCTTGAGTTGGATGCCAGGCTCGGCTTCCTTCATCGGTCGATCGGCTCCCTCCGTCCTTACTAATATAAAGTCCTCGTCTCCTCGACGACGAGTGGGCTTTCAAAAAGACCTGCAAAGACGATCTTTAACAAGCATAACGATCCTGCATGTACACGCGTACACATGCAGTGGAGCACTGCCGCCCGGGAATCGGGCACTAACATGATTCGGGTAGGTGAGAGTGACTGAATACATGCAATTGACGTAATTGCGACTGGGGCGTTCTCCTCCACTGTTGCTTCAGCCTAGCTTCTCGGTATTTCTAGGGATACCGAGTGCAATATCAACAGTCTCCCGGCTATGACGGCAACACGAACCACGAGCCAAGATGCGTTCGCACTGCACAGCGAGCTAGTTGCTGACGACGAGCTTGACAGCGAGTGTTGTCATCGCTCACTAGCCTCTTGGCCGCCTTCCGCGCTCTAGGATCTTGATGTCACCAAAACTGATCCTCGCCCCGTCTTCGGTATACACGATGCAAGTCGTCGCTCGCTCTCGGACTTTGGAGACGCCGACAGCTGCGCTCCCGAATAAGATATCGCCAGCGTCAGCGGTGTCGGTACGTACATGTAATTAATCATCAGCCACGTCCCACTCACCTCGTCTTCCAGCAAGCGATATACTAACTAGCACGCTATCCCCAGGTCATCCCGTCTGGGAAGCTTCGGGCTTTCGAGTTTCGGGGATGTCTTGGTAGGTTTCTTTAAAGCCGGGGGAGGGGGCCGGGGCCCGGACCCGGCCGGGGTATAGCTAGCGTGTACCCACAGTGCCCCATACTCGGGACTCGGGAGTCGGGGCCCGGGCACTCGGGGTTCGGGTCATCCCGTCGGACATAGTAGTGCCCGCGTTAGGTGACACAAGTGAAAAGTAGCCTACCCGGCACCGACTCAGCCAATAAGCCCGAGGGGCTTACCTGAGCGCCATCGTCAGAAGCACTATCTCCGGGTTCTTCATGTTGCCTAGGCACCATTTTCTATTGATATACCGACACCGCGTACAAAGACTTTCGGCTTCTATGTCAACTACCGACTGGGTTTCATATTTGCATGCCCCTCATTGTCCAGCGGCCCGCGCTCATAAGACCACACCGGTCGACGTGTCGTTGGTTTCAGCTACTATGTAATAAAGTATGGCTCAAATGTTAGTCATACTGAGGGCATGAATATGCTCTTTGTCCGCGAAACACAATCAGTTCCTGTACCCGAAGTCTTCGCCCTATACTCCATCAAGAATGCAGACGGGCGATTTGTTCACTACATCATTAGTATGGGTAGACGGCCGTTTAAGGAGAGCGACTGTCTTGATGATGGCAGACGAAATAGCAGGCCTCCAATTCCAGATCACGCTCTTCCTTTGTAACTGCCCAATCATGCTCATATTAACATGTGCCTTTTGAAGGCTCGACAGCCTTCGACATTCCGCCATCTTGAAATTTCGCCTCTTCACATTTCGCTGCCAAAGATGTGCCTAGGTGATGCTGACGCCGGACCGCTCACTACCCTAGATGCCTAGAATATAACATGACTGCTTCCATTCCTCCTTTAGCTTGCATCATGCCCGGCCTGCGTATTTCCTTGTGGGGGCTTGACTGTTCTCCATTCCAGAAAGCACGACGCTGCAAAAGCTAGGCAAGAGACAGCCATCGCGCAGTAAAAGACGTGCCGTAACCCAATGTTGTAAGCAACGAGGACCAGCGGCAGCTGATCGCTGGATACGGAATGTGATAGATCCGTCGCGCCCTGGCCCAAGATGGCCGATATGTCCAAGTCAGGGACGCTGCGGCGCAGCTCGCTTCGTAGAGTGCCCGTCAACACGCCCTGAGACACACTCACGAATATAGTGCCTCCAACAAAGTTCATAAAGTTGACGACGGTGAGTCCTGTCGGAATGTCCTCGCGCGGCAGGACCGTCTGGACGGCATTGATGGGCTGGGCCAGAGAGAAACCCAAACCAGCACCGAATAGAATCTGGCCACAGACCACGGTTAGCAAGCTCATCCATCCAGACCATCAAACAAGACACCTACCTGAAATCCGATGACGTGGGCATCCGGCGAGCTCACACGCAGTGTGGAAAGGAGACCGCAGCCGATAGCCATGAGGACTGTGCCCGCCATCAGCCACGGTGTGTAGTAGCCCAACTTGGAGACGGCGGCTCCAGAGCCAATGACGAATACCACGGTGCCGATAAAGTACGCGAGCATCCGGACACCGGCATCAACAGCTGACAGGCCTTGTATCGCCTGGTACCAGATAGGTAAGTAGAATGTCACGATGATCAGCGCCGAACCGACACCCAGCGATGCCACAGATGCGGCTGCGATGCTGCGCTGTCTGAGGAGTCTGGGCGGAACGGTTCCATTGTTACCGATCCAGGCTTGGGATGCGGCGAACGAGAGGAGCAGCACCAACCCAGGCACCAATGTCCCCAGGACCTTGGGACTCCCCCAGTCATTCTCTTCGCCTCCCCACTGCAGGGCCAGCAACAGCAGGATCAAGCCCGGAATGAGCAGAGATGTGCCCACCGGATCAAACTGTCGTATCTTGTACGCAAGTGATTCCTCCGACCGTTTCTTGGGCGCAGGTCTAGAAGGGAGCAGGAAGAGGAGCATGACCAGCGCCAAAGCGCCTATCGGCAGGTTGATCCAGAAACACCAACGCCATGTTGCCTTGGTGGAAAAGACGCCACCGAGGAGCGGGCCAGCGACAGCGGCGACGCCAAACGTGGCCGCCAGGAGACCCTGGTACTTGGGGCGCTTCTCGAGCGGGAGAATGTCGACAAAGATGACCTGGCCGCCCGTCGACAGGCCCGCGCAGCCGATACCCGCGACGGCGCGGCCCACGATGAAGGCTGCGCTGCTGGGGGCGGTAGCAGAGATGATGGAGCCGACTTGGAAGATGACAACGAACAGGCTAAAGACCCATTTCGCTCGGAAAAAGGTCTTGAGGGTGAGGGAAGGCGTCAGTCTCGGACAGACACGTCAAGTCTCAAAGGCGGGAGAATGTCCAGTCCATGGCACGTACATATATCTTGCCCATGGGCAGCTGCAGCGCCGCAAACGTGAGTAGATACGCAGACTCGTACCACGATATATCGTGAAAAGATTCGAACTCGTTCGAGATGGCCGGCACGGCGACGCCAATGATTGTTCGATCCTGAATTTCTCTTGATTAGCGAGAGCGCAGGAGGAATGGGTCATCAAGGCTAGAGCAACGAACAAGCGACGCCAGAAAGTTGGCCAGGCAGACGGATAGCACAATGGGCAGCAGGACTTTTTTGGAAGGATATTCTTCTGCCCTCTCCGCTGCACCGTGTTCCTGGTGGTCCTGCTTTTCGTCAGGCATGGTGGCTGCAGTCTGGACACCAGGGTTCCTGGATATACGTTGGAGTTGGCGTCTGGAGGGAAGGGAAGGGAGAGACTGCTAGGGTCCAGGGAGTCCAGGACCCTCCAAGAGTCAAGATCATCTGCTGATCAGGATGAGGAGACTTCTATATAGTCCACGTCGCTATCGAAGAACCGCATCATCGATTGCAAGGGCGCAAGATCACTCACTCACCTGGACTGGTGGATGTGGCTCCTCTCGGTCTCGGTACCGAAGTCCGAGATCCCGGCCGAGAGCTCGGGACTCGGGAGACCCCGCCCTGTAGGGCTGAGCCTGCATGTCGATTAAGTCATAGAACCCGGCTCGAAAAGGGCTTGACCGTGCTCGACAATCCTTCAATTCGTGCAAAGGCAGACCGTCCTTTTTTCACATCCCCTCACGACCCGTCGTGTGTGTACAGTGCGTGTGTACATCGGAAATCCTTGTTATGCGCAGCGGGAAAACACCCGTCAGCTGCATTCCCTGTGCGAAGCGCAAGGTCCGCTGCGACAAACAGCAGCCCTGCTGCCACTGCAAGCGACGTCCACAGGATGCCTGCGAATATCCGAGGCCCATTGCGGTGCCCGAGCGTGGCCTCGACGCGCTGGGAGAGCGAATTGTGCACCTCGAGCGTGTGATCCGAAGCCTCGGGGGAGACCCGAACGACCTCAATGCTGTCCAGGGACTCCAGCCCCAGCACGGTCAGACTCCATCATATCCATCGCCAGCATCGGTGGAATCGGCCAGGTCATCTGCAACGGCTCGGATTGAGCCATCTTCTTGTGAAACAACGACGACGGCAGCTATTGATCGCGCCGGATTGTTAGCGCACGATGAGGAAGCGACATATGTCGAGTCGTGGGTCCCCTGTGCTCCTTACGCGTTGTCTCGACTTCTCTCAGGACTCGGGAGTCGACTGAAAGCGCCAGAATGCTGACCTGCGCTCAACTGTCTAGGCCCATGTGGTATAGCTGGGGAGAAGCCAAGTTCCTCCAACACGACAACCCTGCTGTCTCTTCGCTGCGACACCAGCTCTGTCTGTCCCCGTCCAGCGGGAGCGGTTATGTTTCCACCATCCTCGATCCCATCGAGGTCCCAGACAGGGCCCGCTCTGACACACGGCGTGTACCCCGACATCACTTCGACACTCTATGGACCATCTTCTTACAGAATGTGCACCCACTTGTCAAGATCTTCTTCGACTGGGAAGTCGAGCCAGTGATCGAAAGGGCCAAGCAGGAGGAGGCGTCTGACTTGTCTGCGCCCGAGGAGGCGCTCTTGTCTGCCATCAGCTTTCTGGCCACGGTGAGTCTGCCCGAAGACGACTGTGTACGTCTTCTGCACGAGGAAAAGCCACTGCTTCTGGCACACCTGCATCACACCACCGAAGTATCCCTACGGCTTGCCGGGTATGCCGTGACGTCCAACAAACTTACGGTGCAGGCCTTTATGCTCTATCTGGTAAGCTAGATATCTCACTCTCGGGTTTCCCTTCTCTCAAAAACCGCATTGACGCGATCCGCCCCCTGTCTAGCACGCAATTCGCGCCCGCGCTCATCCAGCCGCCCTGTTCTCTCTCATGGGCGTAGCCAGCCGGGTCGCCGAGCGGATGGGCCTCCATCGAGACGGCGAGATCCTAGGTCTCAGCGTCCTTCGCAGCGAAGAGCGCCGTCGCATGTGGTGGCAGCTGCAGTACATGGAGCTCACCGTGGCCCATCAGGTCGGTGCCCTGAGCCCCAGCGTTCTGGGCAAATGGGACGCCAAGATGCCGGCGAATGTAGACGACAGCGAGCTAGGACCCGAGACGAAAGCCCTTCCAGCTGATGGTACGGCGCTCACGAGCATGTCCAACTGCCTTTGGAAGTACAGTGTGCTTCACTTACACCGTGGTGCTCGTGGAGCCGATCGCGGTGTCCCCACGGCGGACGAGACAACCTCGATGGTGGACAGGATTGAGGAGATGCTGCGGGTCAAGTTCGTGCAGCACTGTGAGCTTCTCAACCCTCTCCATGTCAACATGCAAGTAGCGATCTGTCAGGTCCTCGTCGCCACGCGTCGGCTCCTTCGCCAGCCCGCCCTTATCCATGCCAAGATCTCCGACATGTCGCGCCGGGAGCGTGATGCGCTCCTAGCGATTTGTGTCAAGAACCTGGAGTATTGCATATTGACCCAGACGAATGAAACACTCAAGGGGTTCAAGTGGCACAACAACGCCTTCTTCCCTTGGGCTGCTTGTAGGTCCTCGTCTCTTTTGTCGCTGATCCGAGGAGGGACGAGCAACTGACGTCGCATGCAGTCATCTATGTCATTCTAGAGGCCAACCATAGAGCCGAGGAGGCTACTATCGAGGATATTTGGCGGACTATCCGTCGAACATACGAAACCCACGACGAGCTACGCGTCGCTGCCCACCGTCAAGACGTCACGTTTGCCGCGCGTATCACGGCGAGCGCGTGGCAGAGACGTCAACTGTATTGGCAAAAGCAGGATGCCAGTAGTAGGCGCGAGGAAACCCCATCGTGGATCATGGACGTTTGTAAAACATTCAACTTGCCTCAACCTGGCTCAGTTACGACGGCTGGTGAACAGGGACCGCACGACGCGACCGAAGCTCCAGCACTGGATTTTGACCTCGACTTGGACATGATAGACTGGTCCGTCTGGGACGGCGCGGCTATGGATGCAGCACTGTTTAGTAACGCTACTTAGTACTAGGGGCGATATATAGTCCCTGAATTTCTGGCGACAGCGTATAGTTTATGAAAGCCCCATCTTGATGCTGACCATGGGCTCTGAACTTCTCCAGCCCTGTAGTCTCTCTGGGGCAAAGCTCGGCAGGGCCATCCGTCGACCCAGGTGATAGTGAGAGCCCTTTGTGATTACAAGACGGACACTGGGAATGCCGGTGAACTATTATCCGTGAAGAACGTGCGGAGAAGGACATAAAGTTGATTATTCTCTACATAAATAATATATTGACTCTCAGAAAGGAAATAAAAGCGCGTTATCACAAAGATGACTCCTTATATGTGTTATGGCCCGAATATATAGCCTGACTAGAAAAGTAAAGCAGACATGCATAACAAACAAAATTATCGCCCTCGTAGCCTCGTAGGCTCGTACCGAGACCCCTGTTGCCCTCCTATTGAGGCCGCATGACCCCGCTGCTTACATGGATGGCGATACGTATGGAGGGACTGGATCTTCATTGTTGTCGCGAAACATCCCATTCCCACCACCAGCCACTCCTCCCTCCGCAGTGATACGCGACGGAAATTGATCATCTCAGCACGACAATGCGCAACAGCTGAATGCAATGGATTTTGCAACAGATTACGGCTTGGAGAATTCATTTTCCCGTTTTCAGACAGTGGGACGCCGAATCCCCCCGGGCCAGACACCAACCTTGCCTCTGGGGAACAGTCAGCGAGGCAGCAATTCCACCTTTGATGTCTTGGAACAAGACGACATCTACATGCATCTGGATGACGGCTCTAGCCCTTCCACGGCGCCAGCTACTCCCGTACATCCTGCTTGGCGGGACGCGGTGTGGTCGGCTGGAGCTTTCTCGACAGAGCTGATCAGAATTCAAGTAGCCCATCATGCAGAGTACCCTTCAGGGCAGGAAAAGCTCATCCTATACCAGGAACCGGCAGTGTCCGCCAACAACAGAAGCGGAGGTCAAATGCAATGGCTCCACGTGCGCACAAACGACTGCCCAACCGCAATGTCCCAAAGATCGTAACCGAATGCCCGTACATAGAGGTAAGTCACCGCGACAAGGCTCTCAAAGCATTGGATCTGGCAGACCAGCAGTACCACGGGTCTCATCAAGGCGCGAAGGAGGCAGGACCCCTTTCACTCTGGCGACAAGTCAGTGACCGTGCTCTCAACGCCATATATGCGTCTGGAGTCACACACAGATCATGATGTTGAGCGCTGGTGCTCGTATGCTCGGTTCAAAAGACATCTCACTATAGTGCGTGGTCTCGGGGCCGCGCCAAGTGTTATTGGAGACAATGGATGGTCAAAAGCTCACACCTGGCCTATGGCTCCAATTGCTTCGCGACCTGGACATCGACATGTATACGTTAAAAATCGTGCACCATTCTCCAATTCCGCCTCCCCGAGGCGTGATTCCTACGCCCCCTCGCTTTCGGTCTAGAGCGCAGGCCGAGCAGGACATCATACAAACAAACCACGGCATGCGACCGGCCGATGCCTCCTTTCATGAGAAGGTTAGCGCCCACTTTGTGGCGCTGGCCATCATTACCAAACTTCAGAACAGCACGATCAGACACGGAACTCTGGCGCACCAGGACGTGCACCCCGTCACACTCTATCATCGTTATTTTGGCCACTTTCGCTACGAGGGCCACCGCCGCCCCCGTGTGACGTTCGGGTCTAGACTAGCTACCGGGTAGATAGAATAGAAGTCGGATTTGAACTGAGTACACTAGGATGTCGTTGACTTGAGCGGTCGGGTTATAGTTTATGTGCGAGATAGTGGATCTTGCGTAGATAATTATATTAATAGCTAAGGAGCTAGGTAGAGACTAACTATAGTAAAGCGTAGCTTCCTATATACTAGTTTATGAAAGTAAGGGCTCACGGGAGCGTCGTGATCTAGTGAGCTATGCGTTGATATTAGAGCGTAGGCTTACGGTGAGGTCGCGAGCTATACTTTATACGTAGTAGTATAATTAGAGGAAAAAGTAGGGTGTATGTGAGAGGCGTATATGGTCGTATACTGGGTCGTAATATAATATCTCCCCTCCCGAGATTCTGTCCTTAGAATTAATTAAAACTAATCGTTAGTCTATACTCGTGAGTCTTATTAATTCCTTCTCCTTTATTATTTTTATATATACTGACGCTATATTTAGTCGCTCTTCTAACGTTGCTCGAAAGACTCGCGAACGCTTAAAGCTTACTTACGCTATTGCTCGTGACGGTGCTAACGTAGATATGCCGTGTACCTATTGTTTTAAGAATTAGAAGCTTTATTATTTTGATAATAGGTCTTCGAAATGTAGCGAGTGTGTTCGTCGCGGTCGTCCTTACGACGGGACGTTTGTGGCGTCTTTATATATATATTTGTTCTTTTCTTGCTCCTTTTCCTAACTTTCTTTAGTGAATCGTTTGCTTGAATAGCGTGAGAAGCTTAAGAAGGACGAAGAGAAAGCTAAAGAGGCTCTCCTTCGTTTTTAAACTAAGCTCGCGACTGCTGTTAGTTATTTAACGCGGATACGGAAGATTCGTCGACGTATGAAAGAGCGTATTAACGACTCCGTTCGCCGTGGTTTAGCCGGTCTTAAGGAGGATAAGCGGGATGACTCGGGATTTATAGCTCCCGCTAAAGCTATTCTTATTTTAGATAGTTATAAGCACTAGATTAAGAATAACCTAAGGTTCTTAGGTCTTTTTAATAATCCTAACTAGTCGTCCTTGGGTTTAGGTAATGATTTTACGGACGTAGTCCTTTTATCTAGAGCTAGAGCTATTAGTGGTAGTTCTTCACGAGGTGCTAATAATCCTTGAGATATTTAGCGGGTTCCTATATATTTTCGTTATTTATATAGCCTTTCTATTTAATAAGGTACTTAACTTCTCTGTCGATAGTTTGTTTATTGAGTATCCGTTCTAGTTCGTAGAGTTCTTCGAGAACTTCTAGTTCGTAGTTTGTTTTTGCGTTTTATAGTGCTTTTTCGAGTAGTGAAATATAAAAAACTAGGTATATCCTTATACTTAAGGGTAGTAAAAGTTTATAGTTAGTATCTAAGATAACTTTATTAATTTTAAATAGTCTAAGTTTTTTGTGATCGAGCTTTAGTAAAGGTTAAGTTATTATGAAATTTTTACGTAGTAGGTAGACTATATCTCCCCTCCGAAAGATCGGTCCCTTCGATCTTTTCTAATTATAATACTTCGATATTCGTGTATATACGAATTCGAGCTATTTCTTTATATATTTATATAGTAAGCGTAATTAATCTACTTTAAGTATAGCTTTTTTAGTAAGAGGTCTATCCCTTAGTGTTTTATTGCCGAACTCGGGTTCGTATCCGTAGTTCGCGTAAAATAGTGAGATTTTAGTTAATTCCGTAGGTGCGCTATTATAGGCGAGTTAGGCGAGTGGTAACTTCGAGACCTAATCGTCTTACTTATAGTTAATATAGTACCGTAAGTACTACTCTAATATCTAATTTAATCTTTCTATCTATCCGTCCGTTTATAGGTAGTAAGCTATGCTAAGCTTGTGTTTGGTCCTAAGCTAAGCTATTAATGCTTGCTAGAATTTCGAGGTAAATGTCGTTCCTCGATCCGAAATGATTTCTTCCGGAAGGCCGTGGTTAGCTACGATATATTTAAGTATTGTATATGCGAGTGTTTCTGTATCCGTTGCTTCTTAGTATAGTAGGAAATATCCGAATTTACTTATCCGGTCCGTGATAACGAATATATTATCGTATTCGACGTTAGATCCTGGTTCCTTGGATTTAGGTAGCTTCGTAATATAATCGAAGGCTATCGATTCCTATAGCTTTAAAGGCACTAGTAGTGGCTTTAATTCTCCGTATAGCTTGTGCCGTGTAGCCTTGCTACGCGTATAATCTTTATATTATCCGACGATACGTGCGACGTTTGCCTTAATTCCTTAGTAGTCGTATGTTTATCGTATTCGTTTAAGAGTCTTTCTAACTCCTTAATATCCTACCGTGGGATACGTATAAATATTAATTAAGATTTTATCGCGTAGCGGCGGTAGTATCTAGAGTAGTCTATTCCTAGTGGGTCCTTTTCCTATTTCTATCGCGTAATCGTTAGGTATTTCTTTTTTATATTTTAATACCTATTCTAATATTTTATCGTAGTATATAGTATTTACTTTTACTCTAAATATAAGAAGGTTAAGTATTATTTATACGTAGTTTCCTTTGTTATTTTATTAGAGTATCTAGCCCTTAGCTTTTAGTACTTCGATATCGTAGTCTAGTCGGCGGCTAAGTATATCTACTTTATTATTTTCCGAACCTTTCCGATAGATAATTTTAATATCGTAATCGGCTAAGAATTTAGCGTATCTTATTTATCGTGCGCTAAGTTCTTATATTATCGCGAAGTAGGAGATATTTTAGTAATCGGTATAAACTTTAGTAGTGAATTTCGTCCCTAGTATATAGTGCTTAAATTCCTTAATAGCTACGATAATTACTAGGAATTCCTTATCGTAAATAAGGTAGTTTAGTTCCGCGCCGTGGAGTTTCTTCGAGAAGAATATAATTAGTCGTACGTTACTATCGTCGTCTCGTTAACTAATTTATGCTCTTATAGCGTAGTCCGATACGTCTATTTCTAATTCGAGTAGTCTTTCGGGGTCGTAGGTTGTAAGTACTATATTTAATAGTATAGTATCTCGTAATCCTTCGAATACCCTTTATTACTCTATTTCTTACTTAAATTCTCCCTTTCCCTTAGTAAGTCCTATAAGTAGTGCTACGATTTTCGCAAAGTCGCGTATAAAGCGTCGATAATAGTTCGTAAATCCTACGAATACTTATACTTCCTTAAGCGTTATTAGCACGGGCTATTCTTTAACTATATTAATCTTTATTTATTCTATTAGGATTTTGTTTAGTCGGATCGTATATCCGAGGAAGACGGTTTCTTATATATAAAACGCGCTCTTTTCTAGGTTAACTAAAAGGTTCGTATCTTAAAGTATTTTTAGTACTTAGTGGACGTATTTCTTATATTCTTTAAGGTTTTCCGAGAAGATTAGAATATCGTCTAGGTATACTATAACGAAGATATCTAAGTACTCCCTGAGTACGTTATTAATTATTCGCTAGAAAGTAGCTAGAGTATTAGTAAGGCTAAATAATATTACTAAATACTCGAATAGACCGAACTTAGTACGAAAAGCTATTTTCTATTTGTCTCCTTTCTTTATACGGATTAGGTTATAGGCTCTTTTTAGGTTAAGAGCGGTAAACTAGTTCTTGCCGTGAAGTCTATCCTTAAGTTCGTTAATAAGCGGCAGGGGTGTCCTATCTTTAATTATAATATCGTTAAGCTACCGATAGTCTACGACTAGTCGTAGCTTCCTATTCTTTTTTAGTACGAATATAATAGGATATCTTGCTTCTAAGGTAGAGGTTCGAATATAGCCTTTCTTAAGTATTTCGTCGATATATTCTCGTAATATTTTAAGTTACTTCTCGTTAAGGTTATAGAGTTTATAGAACTTAGTCGAGGTTCTAGTTTTAAGATAGATTTCGTGATCCTACTAACTATATTACGGAATACCCGTTTCGAGGGTTTCCTTAAATAACCTACTATACTTTCGGTATTCTAGCGGTATATTCTTTATTCGTTCTTCTTTTATTATAGGTTTCTTTTTTCTTTCTTCTTATAGGGCTTGGTTTGCTTTAAATATCTTTTGTATAATATTAGCGAGGATTCGTTTTCCTTATTTATGTTGTATACCCGGTTATATAGCCTTCTCGGTTAGTATTGCGGCTTTTGCTTGCTTTGGCTTGCTTATATCCTTCGATAAAGATCTTTTAGAGGCTAAGTCGTCGCGAATATTCGCTTCCTTCTAGTTAAATAGTAATCGTCGCGTTATCGTATCTATCCACGCTAACTAGCTAGTGCGCTAATCGACTACCGGATTACTTCTCGTTAACTATAGGTAACCTAGTATTATATCGTATTTATATAAGTCTATAATATCGAAGACGATTATCTTATAATATCCTTATATCGTTATATCGAGATAATCGGTCTCGCGGTCGATAGTTTTACTATTATAATCGAAACTTTATCTTTCGATATTAAAAAGCTTATATGCCCGAGTCTTATAATTCTATAGTAGTATATATCGGTTAACTATTACTAGTGAGATATAGTTACTTATTGCCCTACTATCTAATAGTACTCGTAGGTAATATCCGTTGATCTAGACTTCTAAAACCGTTTTCTATCCTCCGTCTATCTCTACGGAGTAAAGGGTCTTTAGGTTTCCTTCGTTATCTTATGCCCTTTCTATAAGCGACGTTAATAGTTTTTTAACGGGTAGTATTCTATATCGATATTATTATCCTTAGGGTCGTATACATAGTTACTATCGTATAACTCTAGGTATATCGAGGGATATTATTTTCCTTTTTCTTTATATAGGTAATATATATACCCGTAGTAATAGACTCCGTAGTCTAGTATATATCCTTCGAAATACCTATGTATAATATACTATATATATGCTTTTCCCTACGGAATAAGGTATTCTCGTGCCTCGATCTTATATTATAGGTATAGCGTTTCCTTCGCTCTAGTATATCTTTCGTGGTTTATCTTTCCTTTACTAATATAGTCTCGATCCGCTTATTCGGTAGGGTCGAACGGTAATCCTATACCGTTAAGGTACTTCTCGTATCCCTTATACCCTTATCCGTAGCTTAAGGCGTATTCCTTACTCTTGACTATCTTAATATTAAGTAATGCCTTTGCGGTATTCTCGTATCGCCGGAGCTCTTCTATCTTTTTTTATTCCCTAGTTCTATGCTAATCGAATACCTTTGCCTTAGCGTATCGTGGATAGTCTACTAACTAATATCCGCGCTATGTTTTCTAGTCTCGTGCGTATACTTCGGGGTATTTTACTAACTACCTTAGTATTATATATCCTATACTAGGTTCTACGTATATATACTCGTAGAACTTTACTTTATATTTTTCGTATAGGTCGTTGATAACGCGGGTGGCTAGTCCCTTAATTAGGTAGACTTAATACCTTCCTTTGTTAGGTATATATATTCTGCAAAAGTAGTATATATAAGAGATCTATAAGAGTTCGTAGTGTTTTAGCGTATTTAGGTATATACGTAGGTCGTCTCTTAAGATTATTCTTCGGTCTATTACTTAGTTAATTCCTCTGTCTAGTATCTAAGCGGGGATAACTATCTAGAGGTCTCCTCCTTATAGTAAGGGGTCGTATCGATCTATCGCTACTTTTATTTATTCTCGTAGGGTTACTTGTCCGTGTAATAGGTTAGTCTCGAGTATCCTTTTCTTCTATAGTAGTTCTTCTTCGTAGTCTAGGGTATCGGTTATATCGCTTCCGGAATTATCGCTATCCTTAGGGGTTATAGTGATTTTCTATATAATAGTAAGGGTCCTTGCTTTCGGGGCTTTTAGAAACTATCTTAATTCTTCCTTGCCGCTTTTATAAGTATAGTAGTTATTATTATAGTATCCTAACTAGTATAGGGCTTCGTGCGCTATTAGTTAGTTTATAAGTTACTTGTTAACCTTCTTTAGTATTTTTTCCGTGTTAGCTACTTAGTTAGGGCATAGTACCTTAGACTAGCTTAGGTACTTCGTATCGTAGCCGGACCTAGTTATATTTAGTTACTTCGGCTTACCTTTAGGTATTAGTCTCTAGCCCTAGCTTCGCCCTTTCTTTAGCGAGCGGTATTCGCGCTTTTAATAACCTAGCTTGCTATAGTTATAGTAGGTTGAGTTTTTCTTGTTATTATCTATCGCGGCGAGCTATCGTTGTATGGCGTCTAGGTCTATAGGTCCTAGGTTTGTTGTATATACCTATGCTATATTTTACTATCGGGGGCGTCCTTAGTTTAGATAGTAGCGACGTCCTCCGTTACTATTATTCCTAAAGTTTAAGTACGACTAATTTATATTCCTCCCTTTTCCTAATATTTTGCGCTTTAGGTATAATCGGTTATCGATCTTAATTACGTTCGTGATATACTCCGTGAGGGACTTAGGTATATCTTTATCGTAGAGTTACTCCTAGACCTCTAACTTTAGATTATTAAAGAAGTAGGTTATAAGAGGTTCGTCGTCCTATCCGAGTTTGTTAGATAGTTATCGAAACTTTAATACGTAGTCCGTAGTAGATCCTATTTGCTTTAGGGTTCGTAAGGTCTTAATATTAACCCGGTTCTTATCTATATTCCCGAAGATGTCTTTGATAGTGTTCTCGAAACCTTCGAAGCTTGCGAATATAGCTTGAGTTTCGTTGTCTTAGAGGTTAGCCGTAGTCTCTATAAAATCCCTTATGCGTGGTTCGAACCACGCTAAGGCCGTGCCGGTGAGATATATTCCTACGTAAAGGATCTTATCTATATTATCGGCGAGCTTAGTAGGGAATAATCGATAGTATATCTTAAGCTAAGTTAAGAACCTATTTAGTTATCCTAGGTTGCTATCGAACGGCCTAGGTGACTTAGGCTTAATCGTCTCGCCTAGGTCCCTAGCGTTATTATTCTTTATATCGGCTATAGTATCGTATTACTTAAGTACTTAACACGGTAGTGCACTAAATAAGAGCTATTAATATATAACGTTCGGGTCTAGACTAGCTACCGGGTAGATAGAATAGAAGTCGGGTTTGAACTAAGTATACTAGGATATCGTTAACTTAAGCGGTCGGGTTATAGTCTATATACGAGATAGTGGATCTTGCGTAGATAATTATATTAATAGCTAAGGAGCTAGGTAGAGACTAACTATAGTAAAGCGTAGCTTCCTATATACTAGTTTATGAAAGTGAGGGCTCACGGGAGCGTCGTGATCTAGTAAGCTATGCGTTGATATTAGAGCGTAGGCTCACGGTGAGGTCGCGAGCTATACTTTATACGTGGTGGTATGATTGGAGGAAAAAGTAGGGTGCACGTGAGAGGCGCATGCGGTCGCATGCTGGGTCGTAACACCCCGCAAGTCCTTCTTCATCTCGATCCACTAATACGAGGACGAACTGCCTGCGCCTCCGGGGAATCCTATATGTACATACGGAAGAGCGTCTGATTCAGCGGCAGCAGGGACACCTGAAGGAAAAGCATATCCAAGCCAACACGCTGCTCGGTCAGTGCGAGCACCTACGGGAAGAGGTGACGCACCTCATCGATTTCCTGGAGGAGGGCCATGGCCGCGCGATCCGCGTCCTCACCATCGTCACGCTCATGTTCCCCCCTTGTCCTTTGTCACGAGCTTCATGGGGCATGAACACGACGGACATCCGCGACACCAAGCACAACCAGCGGATCTTTTGGGCGGCCGCAATTCCCGTCACGACGCTCACGTTGGCGTTGGCGTTTCTGTATGGTTATTATGGGGAGTATTTGCGAGAATGGGCGACTAACGTTTTCTCGTGAACGGGAATGTTGTGCGTCGGGAGTCATTCTTGAACTCTCCTTGTTACTCAGCGACAACGGGCTAGTCACGGGCGGAGGTGGGTGAAATAACCGCATATCTAACTAGAAGAGCAAAAAAGTACATATAACAGCCGGTATTCGCTAGTCGTCACCGACCTAACTACTAATCAGCCCCTTAGGACTCTTTGTTATTAGGATGCTAGTAGCTTAAAGTAGAAGAATAGGTATTTAGAATAGAAGCCTATGATCTCCGTATTTAGAGGTTATTATCCACGTAGCGATAATCCACCGTACTGTTATATGATATAACCGTTTATAAAATAAACGTATCCTTAAATATCGTATTAATTATTAGAGGGAGTAAAAAAATTATTAGTCTCTACCGTGCCTAAAACGCAAGGGTTAGGGGTAGGGTGTTAAAGGGGGTAGCTCTTATCCCTACTCCTCGTTAACTTAAGAAAATATAGGCGCTAGTTACTATAAGCAACGATAGCTCCCTATTAACTTAAATAAAAGTTTAAGATAAGAGCTAATTACTATCGCCGCACATACCTCTCTAGCTAATACCTATTCTATAACCTATACCTACCTTTATATCTTAGAAGAAAATACGTAATATTTAATATATATTTAATTAGTAATATTTAGGATAATATAGGCCGTGACTGCACTAACTATATCTCGATATTTACTAAAACCTCTAAATTCGAGCGATACCGAACGTAACGCGTAGTAGGCGTCTGCGGTTACTTAATATATAAGACGATCTCTAGAGGACTTATAATAGAACGTTATAGTAGTGATAGTCCCACACGATAAAGAACCCTACTCAGAGACTAGAGATAGTTTATATAAAGTTTAGACACGAAATAAGGGCTATTATTTATATTATATATAGTACCTATAGGGAAGGGATATCTTATATTAAGGTACTACGCACTACTTTAGTAGTAATACTCTCGCAATAAGCTAAAGTATTAGTAACTAGCCGCTTTATAAGAGCCGAGAGGTATTAATACCTTAGATTAACTAATAATATATTAAGTATTCCTTTTATACGCGGGAATATATTACTACGTACGGCTAATAAGGCTTTACGCAAGCACTAGGGATAAAAAGAAGCTATCTTTAGTATAAGAACCTTTACTATTTAAGAGAGGAAAAGCCTTACTAATTAAAAAAAGATTAATAAATAGCTTAAGGAAGAAAAGCGTGCGAAGAAGAGGCGCAATAGTCACGACTAAAATTAGCGGCTACCTATAACGTTCGGGTTAGACTAGCTATAGGGTAGGTAGATCTAAAGTCGGTTTATAAATTAAGTATACTAAGATATCGTTAACTTAAGCGGTCGGGTTATAATCTATATATAAGATAGTAGATCTTACGTAGATAATTATATTAATAGCTAAGGAGCTAGTAGAGACTAACTATAGTAAAGCTAGGCTTCCTATATACTAAGAGGATTATTACGTAAAGCGAATAATACTCACGGATTATAAGGCTTATAAGATAAGTACGATAATCCGGATTATAGTGTTTCGTAGATAATCTATAATAATTAGTATAAAATAGTAAGTCCTTAGTTATGCGAATAAGATTCGCGCGACCGGTATTCGTGCGAATAACATTCGTACGAATATCGCTTATTTAGGCGGCCGGCGTGCCGCTTTATACTTTACTATATAAAGAA